>NC_079507.1:12698182-12998182 GCF_030052815.1 Hevea brasiliensis | reverse complement strand
TTTTTTTTTTTTTTTTAACTGAAGTGAAATCAAATAACAAATCTGAAGTATCAATAATTTCTGTAAAAATTTTGACAGAGTGCCATCTGTATTTGAAGCAAAACAGTTCTTCAAAAACCTATAAAAACCACTTCCAATATATCTGTTCAATTCTAAACTCCAATATGGCTCAACTCAAATCAGTGTCTTCAACATAGTTTAAACTCAATTTAATATCATTTTCAGCAATTCCAAAGTGCAAAATAAATTAGTATTTCAAAAGCTGAAATAAGAGAATTGTAATACAATATTTTGACAAGCCAAAATAATTTATAACTTTATTTTACAACTGCTCAAGACCAAGTACAATATATATATATACAGTTCACATACAATATAACAAAAATTACAAGGAGGTGGTATACTCAAAATACCAGGCAAAATCCCAAAAGGGTAGCACAAATAGCCTACTCTGCTGCTTTATCTATCTGTCTACCTGCAACAGCAATGAAAAAGCTATCGCTGAGTAAAATTTACTCTGTGGTGCACAATAACAATTTAAAATGCAGTATATAAAACTTTTATTGACAATTTATGTCATACCTTACCCCTCAATAAGGCATAACATGTTCCTGTAGTGTACATAATGAATTACCAAACTTCATCTACTAATAATCCATTAAATACACTACAAGGGATTTTAAAAAATTTTCTATGTCTTTATACAGTAGTGAACACTTTTCATTGGTTTTAAAAGCTTTTACTCAAAGTTAAATTACATAACAAATCTCTAATATCAATAAATTCTATAAAATTTTTGGCAGAGTGCCACTTCTATTTTGAATAACACAGTTCTTCAAAAACCTGTAAAAAGCACTTCCAATTTATTTGTTTCATTCCCAAACTTCAATATGGCTCAAGACAAATCAATTTTCTCAACATTTGTCAAATTTAATTCAACCTCATTTTCAGTAGTTACAAAATAGAATGCAAAACGACTGAGTAGTTCAAAAGCTGAGATAAGAGAAATATAATACAACATTTTTAGAGGCCAAAATAATTTACAAATTTAGTTTAAAATTGCTCAAGACCAAGTGCAATATATACATACAGTGCACATACATTACAACAAAAATTACAAGGAGGTGGTATACTCAATATACGCAGCAAAATCCCAAAAGTGTAGCACAAGCAGCCTACTTTGCTGCTTTGTCTATCTATCTGTTTACCTATGATAGCAATGAAAAAGCTATCGCTGAGCCAATGTCTCAGTGGTGCACAACATTAAGAAAATGCAATTTAAAACCATAAACCATAAATCATGTAAACTGTGGATACTTAAAATCATAGTTAAATTCAAAAGACAGAGAATATCATAAAGAATTAAACTCCATTTCACAATATCTCAATAAATATCAATAAATCACACACACAGCTTAATCATGTTTCCAAAGTCCAATTCATCCCAAAAGACAATGGCTAATGAGGAATAACATAGCTAGCTATTAATTATATAAGTACTCATCCTATTCGTCTTCAACTGGCACACACCTCAGCACTTTAGCTAGAGAGAGAATTCAAAGCCAATTCATCCCACTAGACAAGCTAGCGAGGAATTCAATCAAATATACATGATAGCTGTGGTTTCAAACCATTTGCAATATTTTTCAAGCAATAAGTATCCATCAAATTTCATTCAAATAAATTTTCCACAATTTAAGCAATAACATACAAATTCTCATAATTTATTTCAATTAAAAATTCAAAAGAAATAACTGTTGTGCACAAACCTCTGATAAGTAGCCTCTTGGCCTTGACTCAGTGGTTCTTTCCCCTTCCCTGAGACTTTGCTAACTGAAACACATAATTTAAAGTGTTTCAGTACTCATTTAAATTGTTTATAATAATAAGGTTCAATAATTAAATTTTATTAATGCTATTGCTTTTATTAGTCAACCTATAATGTTGACCTTTGATGCACTCTAAGTGAATTAATTTTAATGTTACCAATATATTACATTTTATAGTCCTTTAGTGTTGGTATATGTTACCAATTTCATTTTCAAGTAAATTGCATTTTATTTTAATTTATTGGATTTTGGTATGCTGTTTTGACTTAGCCGGATGACCTAGTTCCCTCAGTTTCTGGATTCTGGTCAGAATTATAAACTTGTAGGTCTGCATCTTATTGAACTTTTTCCACCAATTTTAGGTCATTTGGAGTTTACTAGACCTAGTTATGGTCATTTTACTAATACTGGATAGGTTGCACTAAAATGGCAAACTTAGGTCATTTTTAGGTCATTTCCAATTCTAGTAGGTTTTATGCCTGAACTTGTGCAAGCATTTTAACTTGCTTATGGTCATCATTTCTGGGTTTTGTGATCTCCACCAAAGATGTAGCCCTATGTCTAGGCTTTCCAACGGTATAAATTTCAGGTCATTTGGACCTGTTTTGAGTGAGTTATGGCCAAAAGACTAACTACTGTTCAAATTGTCAATTTCTGCGTTACTAAGTTTGCAATTCCAGATTAGGTCAGTTTTACTATCACCTTCCGGACAGAATTTAGGTATGTTTTCAACATGAAAGTCAGCACATTTTGTGCCTAGTTTCACCTCCAATTGGCCTCATACCAATTGGAGTCACACAATTCTATTTATAGCCTAAATACATACTGCCTTTAACACATTTCTGTAGCACCAACCAATCACACATTCAACTAGCTATAACTTCAATTCCCAAACCTAATTCTACATTTGTATCATACCACAAACATTCATCACTTTACATTATACTCACTTTGGGCAGAATACAATGACCTTAAATACACCAAATACAAGTCCTAAATTACAAAGTCCATTTATAACAATATATACACATAACACTCCTAAATATTACATATGACTTCCACCACCAACTTACATATATATTCACTACTAAATCATGGTAAATCACTCCTATACATTTAAGCACTTAAATCAACACCTCAAATCACCAAATACATGAAGAAATAATTCATTAGCCTTGAGATTCCATGGCTGCCAAAAGTTACACCTCCCATAATTCATCAATCCTCAAAATTTCTTGCATAAATCAACTTATCTCAAATTAAACATAAACTTTAACAAAGAAAGGATGAAGAAATGGTTACTTACCTCTTATGGACTTCCTTAAAACTCCACCTATTCCTCTTCAAATTACCATCAATCTCTTCCTTGTGATGTGGGGATCCAATTTAATGAAGTGGGCTTTGGGATTTAAGTTGGAAATGGTGGAGGTTATGGAGCTTTTGAAGTTTCGGCCATGGAGGAATTTTTGGGTCTTCAATTCTACATGGAGAAGATGAAGAAGGAGATGAAGTGCTTAGTGGACATACACATATCCCTTAATGAGTTTAAATGCCCCTTAGTGCTCCACTAAATTTTAATTAACATTAAAATATTCTAATTTTAATTATTCTAAATTCTTATGCTTAATTTCTTCCTAATTACCTTTTATACATAATTTCATTTTTCATGGAATTTTCAAACTTTAATGTCACTTTATTTTTAATGGCCATTTAGGTCAAAATTCAATTTGGGGTGTCAATTGACCAAAATGCCCCTATTCGGTTTGCATTCTCAATTTTTCGATAACACCGATTTTTATCGGTTTCTCGATTTTTCGTTTTTCTTTGTGCTAATTAATTAATTTTTTTTTTTACATTTTCTAAGTCAATTATACCTTGATAGATATTTATTTAAGTCCCAAAAATATTTCCTAGGGTTCCCCGAGGTCCAAGGCTAGTCAACGGTCCACGCCGCAACTTCCCGGTGCGGTCACCGATCGCTACGGTTTTTGGCTCGTTTAACTTAATCACATTTCATTGCTCTTATTTTTCCTTTGTTTTTCTTGTGTTTTCCTCTATTGTAATTCATTATTTCATATCTCCTCACTAACATTTAAGTGTAGTTCCAGGCATCCTAACTGTCTGGACAGACACTGGTCAGCAGAATAGTAGAACACACTACCGAATGTAGGGGTGTTACAATTTACAATTCAAATAGTTCACAATTTTCTGTCACAATTTTCAAAGCTCATATAACACAAATTTGATCAAAAAATTGAATAACATAGTGTTGCCAATCAATAACACAACTTACGCCATGACACAAATTTTCTGAACATGCGGTGTTGTACACCACGATAAGTCATATTCACCCCACTAATCAAAATCAATGAGAGAGGTGGCTAGCTAGATAATGAGTACTCATCCATACTCACCTCAGATTGGCAAGTCAAAGAGGGAGGAGTATAGTCATACTCACCCTATAAATGGAGGAGAAACATAGTAGTATTGCCATACTAAGTGTGAATCAAAACAATTCCAAATTCCAATATTTAAATATTTCATACAAACCACAAATCACATTTTATCTCAAAATTTGCATTTGTAAAGTAGGCAACATAATAATTTCCAAATAAAATTCCCAAAGCCAAAATAATTAAAAACTATTCATATTACATACCAAATCAAATTTTAATGAGAAATACTTACATAAGTTTACTGTGCACAAACACAATTTAAAACTATAATGTTCAATTATAATTCAGGCAACAATCAAACAAACCTCATTTTCAAATTTTCATTTCTAAAATAGATAATAAACTTTTCTCAAATAAATTTTCCCAAGTCATAAACTCATAACTCATTTCTCCAAATAATTTTTTTAGTAAAAGCAGTGAATATAAAAAGTATTGTGCACAGACTTGCTTTGAGTCGCCTCTAGGCCTTGACTCAATGTTCCCTATGCTTTTCAATATCCTTTTCAACTGAAACACACAATTTAAAGTGTCTCAATACTCAGTCAAATTATTTCTAACAATAAAATCCAATATCTAAATTTTCTTGGTACTATTCCCTTCAATTCATTTCATTAGAAAACCTATAATGTTGACCTTTAGCACACACTAAGTGAATTAATTTTAATGTTACCAATATGTCATATTTTATAGTCCTTTAGTATTGGTATATGTTACCAATTTCATTTTAAAGCTTATTGCATTTTATTGTAATTTTCCAGATTTTGTATGCTAGATTGCTCTAGCTAAATGTCTTGTTTCCCTTAGTTTTTAAGTTCTAGTCAAAAGAGCAAACTTCGAGGTTTATGTCTTAGTGACATTTTGGCACTGATTTCATGTCATTTGAAGTTTTCTGAACCAAGTTATGATCATTTTACTATTGCTGGTCAAATTGCCTTTTTATTGTAAACTTAGGTCATTTTTTTGGTCATTCCAATTATGGCAAGTTTTATACCTGAACTTATGCAAGCATTTTGACTTGCTTATGGTCATTTCTGGGTTTGTTGGTCTCTAGAAAAGATGTATCCCTATGTCTAAGCTTTCCAACGGCATAAATTTCAGGTCATTTGGACCTATTTTGAGTTAGTTATGGCAAAAAGACTGACTACTGTTCAAATGGTCAATTTCTGGGTTACCAAGTTTATAATTCCGGATTAGGTCAGTTTTAGTGTCACTTTCCGGAAGGAATTTTGGTATGCTTTCAACATGAAAGTTGGCACATTTTGTGCCTAGTTTCACCTCCAATTGGTGTCATACCAATTTGGGTCACACATTTAGGGTTATAGGCTGAAATGCATACTGCCCTTTACATTTTCCTCAAACTCCAATCACGCATACATTCAACTTGCTAAATTTAAACTTCTCATACCTAATTCTGATTTGGTATGGTACCAAATCCATTCCTCACTTCACATTATAACTAATTTAGGCAGATTACAATTACATTTAATACACCAAATATAATCCTAAATTACAAAGTTCCATTATAACAATGTATACACCTAACATTCCCAAATATTACATATAACTTCCACCGCCAAATTACATATACATATTCATCAATCCATACTACCACACTTCATCGAATAATCTTAATGAATTCAAACATTTTTATACAAGTCATAAGGCTGCTGAATTGCTCCAAATTGCCAAAGTTTCCCATAATTTCTTCAACTTCAATTTCAATGCACAATCACCACATACACATGGAAATAACTTACTAGGACATTAAATCACTTTAATCAACATGAATTCCCATCAAAAATATGTAAGAATAATTCATTAACCATGAGATTCCATGGCTGCCCAAAATTGGATATATCAATAACTACTCAAAACTTTAAAATTTCTTCACCAAATCACTTATCTCAAACTAAACATAAACTTTACTTAAGAAAGGAAGGAGTTTGGACATTACCTCTTTTGGTGCTTGCTCAAATGTTCACCAAAACTCTTCTTTCTTGTTCCCAATATGTTGCCCAAGATGTATAGACAAACTTTAGTGAAGGAAGATTGAAAAATGGTGGCTTAAACCATTAGAGAGAGAGCTTAAGGTGGGGATGGCCATGGAGGTTTTGAATGGGAAATGGAATTCGGCCAAAGTGAAAAATTTTGAAGAAGAAGATGGTAAGTGGCTATACACCTGTCCATTTGTTGTTTAAACACCCCATAGTGCTCCACTAAATCCATTTAAATCTTATTATAATCCAAAGTTTTCACAATTGCATTTAATCCCCCCATTTTCCTAATTTCCTATTTTTTATTCTATATATTTGACTTCTAATTTTTATGGCATTTTCAAAATTTAACACTACTAATTTTTCATGGACATTTAGGTCAAAAGTCAACTCTAGGTGTCAATTGACCAAAATGCCCCTCCTCGGGTTGTACTCCCGATTTTTCGGTAACACCGATTTTTGTCGGTTTCTTGATTTTTCATTTTTCTTTATACTAATTAATTAAATTTTTTTTCGACATTTTATAAGTCAATTATGCCTCAATATATGTTTATTTAAGTCCCAAAAATATTTCTCAAGGTTTCTCGCGGTCCAGGGCTAGTCAACGGTCCTCGCTACAACTTCCCAGTGCAGTCACCCATCGCTACGGTTTTTGGCTCGTTTAACTTAATCACATTTTATTGCTCTTATTTTTCCTTTGTTTTCCTTGTATTTTCCTCTATTGTATTTCATTGTCTTATTTCTCCTCACTAACATTTAAGTGTAGTTCTAGGCATTCTAGCTGTCCGAACAGACACTGGTCATCGGAACAATAAAACGCATTACCGAATATAGAGGTGTTACATTTATGGCAAATGCCCCCATGCAATTTGCCACAAAAGTTGCAGATGCGAGCAGCATCTAGTTGTTCGACGACTGGATCTTGGTGGCCTTTGCTATGATGATCCACCTCTGTCATATCTCTAAGTTCGGGATTCCTCAAATTCTTTTCTTTTCCCCAATTGACTATTCGAGCTCTGACCACTAGGTTTCTCACCCTTTTCTATTTCATGCTACCCTTGTGGTGGTTGGGTCTGTACTTGGGCTTGGGCTTGAGTTTGAGCTTGGGCTGACAAACTATCAGCCCTTTGTTGGAAGAAGGTGGTCATTTGCTGTGCCACTTGTGCAGTGATTTATACTGGTGGAATTAGTACAGTCGAGCCTTTGACACTCCGAGGAGCTGAGACCTCCTTTTGTGCCTCAACCATATCTGATCGTTCTACTGGTTTATTCCCCTATTCCATTTCTATTCAGAAAATTTTCTTTTCTCGGGATAACCTACACAAGGAGATTTCTCTCCATTAATTCATATTTATGATGAAATTGTACTATATGTATCAAATATTTGAGCTGTTGTATGTACCGATAAAATATTTCAAATTCACAGTTTAAAATTTACTTTAAAACCATTGCTCTGATACCACTAAACATGTCACACCCTACCCGTCAGTAAGATTTAACATGATCCCGTAGTACATCTAATGAATTATCGTATTTCGCCTACCGGTAACCCATTAAATATACTACAAGGGATTTTAAAACAATTTTCCTACTTTTCAAAGGTGGCGAGCACTTTTGGTGAGAATTAAAAACTTTTATTTAAAGTTTAAAGACAAGTTAAAATTTTTGTACATTTTTATTTTTACACAAATTTTGGAAAAATTCCGACAGAGTGCCGGATGTATTTGGGAAAAAAAGTTCTTCAAAACCCACAACACCAATACACTCATTTTCATATCCTCATTCATCACAATCAAATCAATTCACTTATCAAGCCAACTCCTCATAAAAGAAACCGTCCATAATTTTCAATTTCTATAAGAAAGTAAATAATACATTCATTACAAAACTCAAAAATAAGTTTGAACATTACAATAATTTGTATTTCATTACATACCAAAATAATATTACAAAAGTTTTATACATCTGCTCAAATAATTTACACACATATATTTACATGCATAATCAAAATCTAATATACAAGGGTATACCTATAATATACCCGAAGCTAATCCCAATGAGTCTTAAAGGTGCAGCTGCAGGAATCTCACTCAACTGCTCTATCTCTACTCTCACCTGCGATAGCATGCAAAGCTATCGCTGAGTGGTGAACTCATTGGTGTTCAACTATAATTTAAAATGTAATACAATATACATTAACAATAATTATACCAAAAATTTTGAAATCTTGAAACTTAACCAATTTTCAAATGTCAAAATTTTCATTGCCAATAAGAATAGTCACTTGTTAAAATAACCTTAATCAAAATTTCAATTTGTCAAATTATAACTGAATAATAAAAATAATTCCTGCAATTATGGAAATAAATAATTATTTCAAACAAAATCATTTGTGCACAATCTCATTTAAAATCACAATTTCTTATCAATCAAAACCCATTCTTTATCTCACTAACTATGCAAGACTAATCCAAAAGGGCCATCTTCGAGGTGATTTTAACTCCCTATGTTCAGGGAGGTTGAATCATTGTGCACAGTACACAACACAATAATGCAACTTCCGACGGGTCCATAACAAATACTTATATCTAACCTCTAATAAGAGGAGGATCTAAGCCTATGCACATACCATGGTATTCAAAACAGAACAAAGCTAACTCCATTGTTTCCTCAACAAATGAAGGAGATGGGTAATTGAAGGAATGGAAGCGTGAAAAACACAAGTTTATACCATTGAATTCAAAAATTTTCACCTAGGGTCACATGCATCATGCAAGATTTATTTTTATCTATTTGATTTCAATGATAAACAACATATTAAAACTCTTTTAATATGTTTTTGGATCTGTATTTGCCATTTAAGATTTTAAAATTAATCAGATTAATTTTAGAACCCTAGATTAAATCAAGAACAAACACACTAACCTGTTGATGCACTGCAGTGTATTTATGCCTTTGAGATATGACTTCAGGACACCAGATGTTGTCCCTCTAGCTTGTTCACACCAAGAACACCTATGGCAGCCCTTGAACAGCTTTTATAGCTTTTTTTGATATTTAGAAAATCAAGTTCTTCCTTTTAAGAGATTAAAAATATAAACAGGACACTAGAAACAATTTCTAGTATTTTTAATTCAAGAGATTGTTTGTTAACCTCTTGGAAAGATGAGAGAAGAAGATGAAGAAGAGAGAAACCTTCTTGGGTGGCGGCACCAAAGAAGGAGGCTGCTGGTTGTATTATTTTTTTTCATAACAACACTTATATAGCTAGGTCAACACATTAAACCCTTGCCACATGTCACCCTCTGATTGGTTCTAGGTTTAATTGTGTCACACCCTACCCCTCCGTAAGGCATAACATAATCCCATAGTATACCTAATGAATTACCAACTTCGTCTATTGATAACCCATTAAATACACTCTAACGAATTTTAAATCTTTTCTTACTTCTTTTTACAGTGGTGAGCACTATTTACAGGTGTTAAAAAAATTTTTAACTGAAGTGAAACCAGATAATATATTTGAAGAATTAATAATTTCTGTAAAAATTTTGGCAGAGTGTCATCTGTATTTTGAATAAAACAGTTCTTCAAAAACCTGTAAAAAAAACTTCCTATATTTTGTTCAATCCTCAAACTCCAATATTCAATCAACACAACATGTTTCTCAACATTTGCCAACTCAAATTCACAATAGTTTTCTAGTGTTTTGAAAACTGAGATAAAAGAAATATACATCACAATATTTTACAAGCCAAAATAATTCACAATTTATTTTATAACTTCAATGTACAATTTTAATTTACAACTGCTTAAAACTAAGAACACTATATACATACAGTGAACATATATTACAATACAAAATGCAAAATATGGAATACTCAATATACCCGATGATCTCTCAGTGCAGTACTAGCAGCCTAGTCTGCTGCCCTGTCAGTCTGTCTACCTGCGACAGCAATGAAAAGCTATCGCTGAGCCAATGTCTCAGTGGTGCACAACATTAACATAATGTAACTTTAAATTACAAATCATAAGTCATATAAATAGTGGATACTTAAAACATAGTTAAATTCAAAAGACAGTGAATGTCAATAAGAATTTAAACTCCATTTCACAATATCACAATGAATATCAATAAATCACACACACACAACTTAATCATGTTCCAAAGTTCAATTCATCCCAAGAGCCGATGGCTAATGAGGAAAACATAGCTAGCTAGCAATAATACGAGTACTCATTCTATTTGTCCTCAATAGGCACACACCTCAACACTTCAGCCAGAGAGAGAATTCAAAGTCAATTCATCCCACTAGACAAGCTAGTGAGGAATTCAATCAATATACATGATAGTTGTGGTTTCAAACCATGTACAATGCTTTTCAATCAATAAGTATCCATCAAATATCATTCAAACAATTTTTCACAATTTAAGACAATAGTATACAAATAGTCATAATTTATTTCAATTGAAAAATTCAAAAGAAATAACTGTTGTGCACAAACCTCTAATAAATGTCTCTTGGCTCTGACTCAGTGTTTTCTTCCCTTTCCCTAAGTCGTTGCTAACTGAAATACACAATTTAAAGTGTTTCAGTACTCATTTATACTGTCTCTAATAATAAAGTTCAATAATTAATTTATTGAATTCTATTATTTTCCTTAGTCAACCTAAAATGTTGACCCTCGATGCACTCTAGGTGAATTAGGTTTAATGTTACTAATATGTCACATTTTATGGCCTTTTAGTGTTGGTACATGTTACCAAATTCACTTTCAAGTATATTGCATTTTATTGCAATTTGCTGGATTCCGGTATACTAATTTAACCTAGCTGGATGACCTAGTTCCCTCAATTTTTGGGTTTTGATCCAAACTACAAACTTGTAGGCCTATGTCTTATTGCACACGGAGCAAAATTTCATGTCATTCTGAGTTGTGTAGACCAAGTTATGGTCAATTTACCAATGCTGGATAGAATGCACCAAAAATGTAACTTTAAGTCATTTTTAGGTCACTTTTGGTTTGGCCAGTTTTTGGACCTGAATTTGTGCAAGCTATTTGGCTTGGTTCTGACCATTTCTGGGCTTTGGTATCTTCATAAGAATTGTAGATATATATCTTAAATATTCATGGTAAAAATTTCAGGTCAATTGGACCTGTTTTGAGTGAGTCATGGTCAAAATACTAACTACTGCCCAAATGGTCAATTTTCAGGCTTTCAAAGCACTAATCCAGATTTGGTCATTTTTCAAGTCACCTTCTAAGCAGAATTTTGGTAAGCTTCCTTCATGAAAGTTGGCACATTTTATGCCTAGTTTCACCTCCAATTGGTCTCATACCAATTGAAGCCACACGCCTAAGGTTCTAAGCCAAAACATACACTGCCCTATTGTATATTGTTCATCCTTTACCAATTACACATCCTATGCTTACCAAGTCACTCTTCTATGCCAATTCTGGTTTGTACCATAACATTAACACATTTGGCAACTCATTTTTGGTCATTTTGGAAGCTTATTACCATTCTCAATATGCACACTATAACCCAAAAATTTCCAAGTCCAATTACAACAATTAAACACATAAATGCACTTCATTTACATGTCCAAATTCAAACCTTTATACACACATACATGCTGCCATCCATAACAACATAATTCAACAATATAATTCCATAAACCAAACCATGAAACAACACATTTTGATCTTCTTCATAAGGCTGCCACAAGTTTACACATACCCATCAATTGCCATTTTCACTTTTTAAGCTTCTAAATCATACCTTACACATGGAATTCAAGTATAATACAATCTAACATTTAAATCATCATTCAAACCACTATTTACATGCAAGTATAAACTGTTCTTATGAAGTTCCATGGCTACCAAAATGTACCTCTCCATTAACTCATCAAACTTTAAAAATCCTTCCACAAATTAACTACCCACAACACCCATTCAAAGTTAATGAAATAAGAATTAAAAATACATACTTATCACTTTTAAAATTCTTCAAAACCTCACCAAAACTTAATTTTATTGCTGCCTATCTACTGCCCAAGTTGTGTAGAACAACTTTAGTGAAGGAAAATATAAGGATCATGGCTTGAAGATGGAAGAGTGAAGCTTGCATGGTTGGCCATCCATGGAGGTTTTGAGAGTTCTTTTCAATTCGGCAAGGTGAGTGAGGTTGAAGAAGATGAGTGATCTATTATCCACAATATGTTTAATGGTCCACTTTAGTGGAGTTAGTGGAGCACTAATAGGATTGAAAACATTTTTTATGTTAAACTTCCATAATTTGCACATTTTCCTCTTATCTTTTGCTAATTAGATTTTGTACCACTATTTTAATTTTTCTTAACATTTTCCAATTGTAATATCATTTATTTTGAATGGAAATTTAGGTCAAAAGGAAACTCAAGATATCAATTGACCACAATACCCCTATTCAGGTTGCATTCCTGATTTTTCGGTAACACCGAGTTTTATCGTTTTCTCGATTTCTCGTTTTTCTTTGTACTAATTATTTAATTTTTCTTTGATATTTCTAATGACATTTATACCTCAATAAGTCCTTAATTATGTCTTAAAAATATTTTTCAGGGTTCCCCGCAGTCCAGTGCTAGTCAACGGTCCACGCCGCAACTTCCCGGTGCGATCACACATCACTATGGTTCTCAGCTCTTTTAACTTGGTTACATTTCATTGCTATTATTTTTCCTTTGTTTTTCTTGTATTTTCTTATCTTGTATTTCATTATTTTATGTCTCCTCATCCATATCTAAGTGTAGTTCTAGGCATTCTAGCTGTCCAGATAGATAATGGTCACCGGAACAGTAGAACGCACTACTAAATATAGGGGTGTTACAAATTGACCCAATCACATTGTGCCAAGTGTCAAACCTATATTTAATCTTAATTTTAATCATCTTACATGATTAAAAGACATTTGGCAAGCTTATGTGTAGTGCCATGTGTCACCATCTCATGGTGCCACATGTCACCCTGTGAAATGACCAAAATGCCCCTGTATCTTAATTTTGAGTTCTCAATCCAAAATAATTATTTCTCTTCTTCTAATGAATTTATATCAAATATAAATTAATTAATTAATCTCTATTAATTAATTTCTTATTAATTAAATTCATATTTAAACACTTTAAATATAAATTTAACTTATACTATACATCCAATAATCTAAATTTTGTTTCAAGTCATGCTAGGGACTTTGCAATCTAATTGCAAACCAAACCTATTTAATTAATCAATTAAACTCTTTAAATAATTAATTAAATCATATTTAATTAGGTGATTACTTGTGTATGTGTGTAACTTACTAGGCTCATCACTAATTAGCAATTAGATATGATATCAACTCTTAATATCATCAGAACTCTTTCTTACCATAAATGATTTGTCTAAATCATTTTATGCACCTCATAGACCATGGTTAACACCTAGCATAGCATGCTATGGTCACCCAATTAATAATAGGGTTTACCTTAAATGGACCTCTAATCATATGTTACCATGCACTAGAATCTCTCTGTTACAAAATCCCAACCAAAGCTAGAGTCATGGTTTATGTCAAACTCCATTTGCTATGAATATTATATTCTCTTTTAATTCAGTTCTTGATTAAAAAGATTTTCTCATCAAAAACTCTTTTTTGATTAAATCTATCTGTCTTGGCCAGGAACTTGAAACATTAAGAACAATTAAATGAACATAGGATTTTATCTCTATTTACTTAGAGGAACAGATTCCATCTTGATCAACACCTGCCTCCATATATAACTAGTAGGAGCCAACACATGCCCATACACCCATACACAGTATAAGTATGAAAGCAGTATCAAACTCAAACTACCTATATACAAGATAACTGTGCTATCTCAGGTCTAAAGATTATATGAACTGATATTATTTATGACAAAACATTGACAAGAGTAAACTCCATGTGCTTGTCATAAGTGTCACTGGTTCAGCCTACTTATCTTGTATAAGTGCCTATCATGTTTGTTATATGGCACGAGACTCACCATTCCATCTTATTTATATCTCATATAAATAACTTGGGAACAAACATGAATACAATCTTTCTGGATAAGTCATGTCCTTATTATGACGTATCCTCGATTGTGAACCTATTTATGATACTTTGTGCTAGAAATACTGTCACTCATATTCTTAACAACTTAAGAATAGAATTTCTAACAAAATATCAATGGACCTTTTCTATTACACATAAATATATTATGTAAACGGAAAAGTGAAAATGCCTTTTATTAATAAAAACATGTATAAGATACATACTAAATGATATGCTCTAGGGCATACTACTAACACAAATAAGGTCATTTACATCAATTGACCAATTCTTAACTTTTTCTCTAATTTTTCACATGCTCAAAACCCTAATTTTGGCATATGTTTTAATTGATGCACTTAAAGTAGATATTCAAGTTCTACACATTCAATCAAGCCTAATTACATATTTAATTCACATAAACATCATCAAAACCCTAAGGGACTAGGGCTGAACGAAATTTCAACTCTCCATACACCCATATTTTCTTTCACTTCAAAAGCTAAATTTCTCACTAACAACCTTAATTCAAAGATAACTTAACAATTCAAGGTAGAAAGAAACCTTACCTTATAGAGCAGAATTTCTATCCTTCAATTTTCCTCACTTCCTTCATTTTAATGACATCCAAGCTTCATATCAAGGTCCACTTACAAGGTTTACTTAAGGGGGTTAGAGAAATTTGTGGCTAAACATAAGGTTTATGAGAGCTTGAGGTGAGCTCCCATGGTGAAAATGAAAGAGATGAGAGAGAGAAGAGAGATGGGGACGGCAACACAAGAAGCAGACTCAAATTGTTTTTTTCTTTTAATTTTTTTTATATGTATTTATCATAAAATTGACTTGGTCAAAATGGTAATTAAATGAAAAATTATTTGTGTGATCATACGTGATGTCATGGGAGTGATGTCATAAATCATTTTATTTTTGAATTTCTTTTCTTTTTCATTTTCTTTTTTTTTCCATACTTCATTAATTTAATTTTATATTTCAAAATTTTCATTTCTCAGATCTTATTGGACAGTTAGGTCAGAAGTCAGCTTTAGGGGTGAATTGACCAAATCGCCCCTCACCGGTTCAATCTGGTTTGCAATTTATTCGGTATTTCTTCCGGATCCCTGACCTAATTATTTGACCTACTTAACAACTTTTTTTCATGATGTTCTCTTTTCCACTGTGTTCGCAATAGTCCTTAGAACCGTGACGTCACATTTTTCGGTTTGAAATTTGAGTTTAGACTGACCTCGCAATCACTTCCTGCGAAGGTCACCCATCGCTGTGACTCTTGGCTCATTTAACTTTTTATGCTTTGTTTTTCTTCTTTATACTTAACTATTTGGAAATTACTAATTATTTTCATTCAGAGCTTTTCTAGGTGTCTTAAACATAGTTTTAATCCTCTTAATTGTCCGAACCTGCATCGGTTACCGGAACAGCAAAATATACCAGACTATGTAAATAGGGGTGTTACACCAGCGATGAGTGACCTAACGCAAAGTTGCTATAAAAACAGTTAGTAGCCCTAAACCCGAGGGAAACCCAGTGAAATAATTTCTAGGATGCCAGAGAAGAGTTACGGCACCCTAGGTAGCATTAGAATGCCAAGAAAAGGTTAGAAGAATTTTTAAGATTGGTACAAATAGTTTTGGCTCCTTAAGCCAAACGGAGGGTATTTTGGTCATTTTAACTTCAGAGAAGATTTTTTACCAACTTATCCAATTAAGTAAGTAAATTATATGATATGAAATATGAATAAAAATTGATGAAAAATTAAATTAAAAATGAGTAAAAGAAATGAGAAAAGAAAATGTAATGTAAATTGAATTATTACATAAATAATTATGTCATAATGCATAAAAGAATATTTCAACAAATTATAAAGTCTAACTAATGGGAAATTGACAAGCCAATTAAAAAGAGATAAACACAATTAAAAAGAGAGAAAAATGAAAATAAAATCATTCATCTTCCTCTCCTAAACCAGCCGACAGCCACCTCTTCCATTTCCACCATTATTATCCTTCATTACACCTTGCTAACTTTAGATTTTTCACAATAAAACCCCTATTTGCCTTCATAAAACTTGGTCCTCACACCTAGGGCAAGACTTGGACAGCAAAAAGAAAGAGAAAAAGTGGAGTTTTCAAGCCTTAGCGATTGGCTAATTCAAGGTTAGTGCTACTTCTTCCATAAATCTTTGAGTTTACTTTGTATAGATTATGAATTGAGTGTTATTTTAGAAGAAAGAAAACAAATTATGTATGTATGAAAAACCCTCAATTTCGGTAGCCTAGGGTATTTTAGGGTTTCAATGATTCAAGTGAATTATAGTTGTGAATTGATGCAATTGAACATGAAATTGATGATTAGAACATTTGATTGCATGTTATTTTAGTAAATTGAAACTTTAGAGTTAGGGTTTGGGGCAAACTTAGGGTTTTGCACATGTATTAGTGAATGGAAGTCCTAATGGTCAATTAGTGACCATTTGGCTATATTCGGTGAGGAATTGAAGTGATTTATGCCAATGGAATTGAGGTTAGGTATGCTGCTTTAGGTGACCTGCAGGGCTAGATGTGAGTCTAGCAAGTTTGGGTAGCTGTAACTTGAGAGGTGTAGGTTTAATTAGTGAAAGACCAATTGGACATGAAACTAGACACATAATGGCACAACTTTGATGAAGAAACCTTGCCTAGAAAACAAACTTAGAATACCTTAAAAATTGACTAAATCTGGGTAACCTATTTTGGACCTAGTAAAATTGACCAAATGAACAGTGTTCATTTGGTCATAACTCTGTGTAGAAATATCCAATTGACCTGAATTTTATGTCAATGGAAAGTTAAGACAATTTAGAACAACCTTCATGTAGAACACAAACTCAAATTCTGGACTTAACCAAATAGAATTATCCACCAAAATCAGGACACCAAATCTGGTAGAACCAATTCTGCCCAGAATTCTGGTTACAGGTCAACTCGGCCAGTTATGATAAAATAGTCATAACGTGAGCTATAAAACTCCAAATGAAGTGATTCAAGAAGAGAATTAAAGAAGACACAATAAGGAACAACTTTCATGAATAAAGTTTTATCAAATTTTTACTGTAGCCAGGTCCAATGGAATAGTGAATTTGGACCTCAAATTCTGAAAATTTGAAATAAAACCTAGGAGGCTAGGAATTGAGTTTGGCAATCAATGCCAACAAAAATAAAATGTAAAATGTGTGTATCTTGGTGAATTTAGGCTTAAAAAATCTATTATGAATTAACAAGTCAACCTTTGAAGGGAAATGGTAAAGTGAATAGTAACCCCAACTATATAGGAAATGGTATACTAAATCAGAAAAAAATTGTTATAATGGTTAGTGTAGATAATACGATTAATGAATTTAAATTCTTGAAGTTGAGTGACTCTAGGATTTAAGGAAAATTTAGTTAAATTTAAAATCCATGGAATGTTAATGGATTACTTGGAATATGAATGATAATTTATGTACATAGTGTAATGAATAAATGGATAGACATTTACACTTCTGCTAGGAATAAAAATTGAAATGTTATAAATTATAATTGGAACTTGTAATGAAATAATAAAATAATCAAACAAAATATATTAACATTAAATGGTACTAATATGTATTGCTTAGACACATGTCAGATTGGATAGATTGGCATGCCAATAGGGTATTGTTTTAGCAGTACTGCGTAAGGCTTTATGCCTGTATTCATGGCTTTATGCCAGTACTCATAGCTTTTATGCCCGATTACTTGTTATCATGGCTTTTAGCCATACTGATATGTTACCATGGCTTTTTGGCTATACTGACTGCATACGTGATTGACGTACTGAGCTTACATGTCCCATGGTATGACGGCTCAAGACACTGCGGTGTCCAGTGCCAATGACCCGCTTGTCCAGTTTAGTCAGCCTGTCATAGGTTACTTATGTAGTGAAATTTGTTAAGAATAATGTGAATTAAATGAATAAAAAAGAAAGAAACTAGAATTAGTTTTGAAATTTTATTTACTGTGCAATGATTAAAAATACCCTGAAATAAATCAGTGAAATGATAAGAAGATTTATAAAAAAAAGCAGAACGTAAATAAATATTACAAATGTGTCTCTCATAATAAATTAAGACAAAATTTAATATTGTTAAATAATTAAACGTTGTATATATTATTACTGAAAATTTTATACACTAAGCATTTTCAAAGAAGGACAAATTAGGATAACTGATAATTAATATTAGTAATCTCACGCGAAATTAAATTAATTCTTGAGCATCCAAATATTGTTTTGATTTTATCTTTATTGTATATTATTTTCTTTGTTATATTATCACAACACTAAGTAGCAATGCTTAGCGCGATTGATTTGTTTCCTCGCACAAGTACTGAAGAAAAAGCCTAGTGGATATTAGACTGGGATTTTGGAGTTCGGATCTACAAAAGTACCAAGGTTGTCACCTCCTCAGTAATGTATGTAGATATGGCCCATAAAAGTCATTTTATGTATTTTGTATATTATAAATATTTATTATGTTGTAATGTAAACTAGAAAATTTTAATTAATATTTATGTGTTTTAAATTAATAAATCGATTAGTTCATATGTGATTAAATTGTACATCATGTAAATTAATGAAGATTGAAAATTTTCACATATGCGTTAAGAATGAATGGGAATGTATGGAAATGAATATGAAATTGAATTATATAGAGGATATTCTAATTGATGAGATAATTATGATTAGTATGGATGAGATTTTATTGTGAAAATATTATTGAATTTTCAAGCAAGTGAATATTAAAATACACCAACTGGTAATAAAATAAGGGAAACTACACTAGTTTCTCCTTAGAAAAATAATTGATATTAAAATATAACGAGAAAAAATTATTAAAAGAATAAAGTAAGATAAGATAAGGTGCTCCGGTACCGAGTGTGACATGTATTGCTCGGCTACACTGTAGATGAGTAAGGGGTGTTACAAGAAGACAATCTTTTTAATTTGATTTTTTTGGTCTTTTGTCTTATATTTTATGTAGATAATCTCTTAATTAAATAATTTAAAATATAATTATAAATTGTGTCATGATTATGTCAACTATGATGTCATAATGAAATTAAAAGTTAATTTTTCAATTCTTTCATTCTTTTCCATACACATTTCTTCATATTTAATATCTTTTTCAATATTTTAATTTTACACATTTTAATGGACACTTAGGTCAAAAGTCACCTCTTGAAGTGAATTGACCAAAATACCCCTCATAGGTTATAATCCATCTTTTTAATAGTGCTTGATAATTCTTTGAGTTCTGATTCACTTATTTGAGCTTGCTTTCTTTTATTTTCTATGATTTTATAGTTCCCAGTAGTTTTGCAATTATCTCTTTACCTAGGATGTCATGGGATCCCACATGAATTCAGGGTAGCAACTGAGCTTGTAATTGCTTTCCGAATCGATCACCCATCGTTGGGAGCTTCAGCTCATTTAATTGATTGTGCATTGTTTCTCTTATTTTTATCCAACTTCTTTTGATCTTTATCAATTTTATTTATGTCTCTTCTATGTGAATTAAACATAGTCCCAGACATTCTAGCTGTCTGGACAGACACTAGTCACCGAAACAATAGAATATACGGGCTACGTAACATGAGAGTGTTATAATTCTCCCCTCCTTAAAAAATATTTTGTCCTCAAAATTTATCTAATATCAATCTCAGAATAATTGTGGATGTTGTCTCCTTATGTCCTTTTTACATTCTCATGTGATCTCCTGACCCAATGATGGTTCCATAGCACTTTAACTAGTGGTATTTGTTTATTTCTTAACTGCTTCACCTCATATGCCAAGATCCATATGAACTTCTCATCATATGTTAAGTTTGAATTTACTTTAATTCTAGAGGTAAAGCAAGTCTATGTGCTAATGGACCCACTGTTCCTAGTACCTCATATGGTCCTATGAAGCGAGGACTTAGTTTTCCCTTTTTCCCCTAATCTCATGGTCTTCTTCTAGGGAAAACCTTCAAAAACACTTTATTATTCATATTATCTTCAATATCGCTCTTCTTTAAGTCTATATAAGACTTCTGACAATCTGATGCAATTTCTAGTTCATTTTTAAATAATTCAAATTTTCTCTTACTATTGTTCTATCAATTATTTTCATTCGTGTTTCCTTATAAAGTGACCTTGTTGGTCTTATTCTAAAAACTTAGCTAAATCCTTGGCCGTAGATCCCATAATCATTATCTTACTATCATTATCCATGACCTAGCCTATGTGCCATTTTGCACCATCTTGTTAACTTTTATTTAACTTATTACTCATTAATTTACTCCTTTATCTTTCCATAACTTAACTTTGATTATTTTATTCTTTAGTCTTATTCTTTTTTTTGACTTGACTGTCAAGTCCAAAGTTGGCATCTTTTATCATCTCTAATAAATCCTCTACACTTCAATATTACTCTGAATTGGTCCTCTAACCATTCTAGTCAGCACTTTTACTAATATTCATAACATCTCTTTGTTACATTTGACCCAACTGTTCAAATTTTTACTTTTACATTTTCTTTTATCTATCGATATCCTATAGCTTATTTTTTTTACTGATTTGCAATCATGGCTTCTCTTTTACTGAACTATAAACTATCCTCTAATACATTAAGAAGGGAGTCTACAGAACTCTCCTTTTTCTCTTGCCATTTAAAAGTTCCACATCGTCATGATCTAATCCTTATGCTACTCACAAGGAAAATTGTGCTCTTCCCAAGAAATACTCAAGACAACTATTTCCTATCACATTACTATTCCAATTAGAGCTCCATTTGACATATCATTTTATTAGTGGTATTCATCCTTTCTTTCTAAGGAAACATTACTATAATTTTTGTAGTATGACTGACTACAACAGGATACTATACTTACCGCCTTGCCACAACTATATGAAACTGTCTACCCTTTTTCATATAGTAAATCTCTTAAAGCATCATTTTACAAGTGTGAATATCATCCATAGCATCCTGTCTCCTTCAGAGGAACAAAATCATACTTTGTGCCTTGCTGCTACACAAATAAGATATTATTTTTCATTAATCTTTAGACAAGAGGTCCATTACAAGGCCAAAACAACTGCAAGACCCCATATCAGAGACTGGATGACCTTACCCTATAGGTTTTATCTTTAGTTTACAACTATACTGAAATCTATAGTCTGATAGCAATTCCTGATGTATTGTAGCTCATGCTAAGTAACTGAGTCATCGACTCTAGCTACCTTATAACTATGACTTTTCGATATTCTAACTCTAGAGTTTTAAATCTCAATTCAGGATTTTCAAACTCATTTCCAATAATAGAACTCCATTCTAGCATAACTATAACAAAGTAGAAACCATTTGTAATTACCCTCATTTTTGTGTACTACTGGGTAGTACGTGGCTTTACACAATAATCCCAAGTCGGTACTGTAATCTGCAGCTTACAGCACAAACATCAAGAACATTGTATAGTTACTATGATATATCCCAATAGATCAAACTTTTCTATATTTTATCCTTCTCGAATCCACTAATATCTTAAACTTACTCTGATTGTAGTATCCACCAGCATCTATCAGCAGTAATACCTTTTCCCTCATCTAAGGCAGCTATATTACTATAACTCACTTTTAGGTCCTCTTACCTTGCACTAAATAGGCATGCTAATTAGCTCTATAATTTTGGAATAAGGATTGTAATTGTTGGAATAAGGATTATTGACTACATTCTAATTGAAGTTCCCACTATTGTTCACATAGTTCATCTGTTCTATGGATGGCTCATTGTAGTTGTTGCATTCTGAGACTAGGTGTCCTCCTCCACGGTACTCGTAGGAATTATTTTTGGTTCTAATTGCATTGGCTTGCATTATGTTAAGCCTTTTTGAAAGCTAGTCAAATTAGGCATTAATCATGCTAAGAGCATTCAGTTTTAATACTCTAGCTGTTCTCCTTGTATCCCTTTTTTAATTTGACCACTCATAGTTGTGATATACAACTCTCTTCAGAAGTTCAAGAGCTTCTGTGGTTATTTTCTCCGTCAGATCTCTACCAGCTACTAAATCTACTGTGCTCCTTGTTGATGATAATAAACCATTGTAAAAGTTCTAAATTAGGAGCCAGTCCTGAATGCCATGGTGTGAGCACTCCCTTTAAAGGTCTTTGTACCTTTCCTATGCATTATGGAGTGATTCACTATCTTTGTACTTGAACATGCTATGCTTAATCATTAATTTAGTAGCCTTTATAGGTGGGAAGCATTTTACTAAAAAAGATTGTGAAAGGTCAGCCCAATTGGTAAATGATCCTACTAGTTGAGATAGCAACCACTTTTCACTTTATCTCTAAGAGAGAATAGGAATGCTCTGAGTCTAACTACATCCTGAGAAACACCATTCATCTTAAATGTGTTGCATAGAGTAAGAAAGTATTAGAGGTGACAGCGTGGACTTCCATTGGTGACCCTGCAATTGTTACTGTTGAATTATCTAGAGCCATACCGATTTTTGGTAGCATTGGGTTGGAATCCTCGAATAGTTAGGGCTCCATATTACCTTAAGGGTCTTGGCCTATTGTCTGCCATGGTCAAAGTTTCAGTTTCTTGCTACTTCTTCCCCCTCTTAATGGCTCTTAGAGTTTTGTTTATCTCCAGACACAATTCAAGTCTATCTTCAGGTTTAGTTATAGTCATAAACTAAACTGAAGGTCAGAAATAGAAGTAAGGTAAACAAAATAAAATAACTAATAAAAATAAAATAAAATAAAATGTCTAAATTTGCTAAATTGCCTCTCATCTAATATCAACAATAGTTCCTTGGTAACAGCACCAAGAACTTGTTGTGCAAAATCCCATAAGTGCATAAATCATTTGTAACACCCCAACCCTTCGAGCTCTAAATAGTGTCATTTTTTGTCTGTGACTAATACTATTCAAAGACACCTTGAGGACCAAAAATAAAAGGAAAATTAATTGAGATAAACACAATCAAAATTCAAGTGAACCAAAAACCTAAGGACTCATTAGGGATTATGAAAAAGAGGGATTAAAACCCGATGAGGGGCATTTTGGTCAATTCACTTCGAGAGTTGACTTTTGACCAAAATGTCAATTAAATCAAATGAAATTAATAAATTAAATTATGGAATAATTTTTTTAGGAAAGGAATTCAAGTATAAAGTGGAAAGAAAATAAAAGAAATAAAAATTTAGAATTTTAATTCCATTTTGACCCAATTAAAATTTTAGTACCAATGAGCTTTGGACAACTCAATTAAAATTAATCAAATAAATCAAATGGGGACAAATATAAAAGGGAAATAAAACCCTCTCTTCCTCCCACTTGTGTGCCGCCACCCCTCTCTCTCTTCTCCTCTCTCTTTCTTTCTTTCTTCTTCTTCCTTCTTCCTCCATTAACACCCCTCTCCAAATTCAATTCCTCACTTTTCTTCCATGAGTTTTCCCATCTAAATTGTAGTAAGCACCAAAGTAAGTATTGATTGAAATATTAAAAGCAAGGAGAATAAGAAATTATGAGAAATTGGAGGTTGGAAAGAAATCATCAAGTGGTAAGTTCTTTAATGCTCAATTAGTTATACAAACCTTGAATTAAGTTAGATTATGATGAAATTTCATGAGAAATTGAAAGAAAACATGCATGTGTGAAGAGGTGTGATTTTTGGCCAACTTTGGGAAAATTAGGGTTTTGATGTGTTTTAGTTAAATTAATGATAGATTCAAGTTTAATTGAAGTAGTATGCATGATTGGGGTAGTGAGATTGCATGGGATTTGCATAAATTGAAAAATAAAAGATTAGGATTCATGAAAAATTAGGGCTTTTTATTGTATGAAGTGTAATTAGTGTTTGTAATGACAAATTGTGGTCATTTGAGGTGGCTTGAGTGTGAATTGACATCAATTGGATGAAAGAAATTGATAGGGTTGCATAGAGTGGGGAAATTGCAAACTAGGGGTTTGGAAAATTTGAGATTTTGTGCTAGGAAGTACCATTGATGTGTTTAATGTTAAATTATGGTCATTTAGGGTGAATTAAATGTGAATTAAAGTTGGTTAGTGGAAGTAATTGAAGAAATGAAAATTGAACCTTAGGCTGAATTTCTGAACACTAAGTTCAATGAGCTTGGCAACTCATAAGTTGAGCTACACAACTCCAATTGGTGTGAAACCAATTGAAAATGAAACTTAAGACATAGGACTAGAATTTTCATGGAGATACCCTGCCCAGAAAATGACCATAAATTGCCCTAAATGAACCTTGAAACTAGAAGTGAAATTCTGAATCTGCAGAATTTGAACCACATGAATAGTAAAATTTGCATAGTCATAACTCTCTCTAGAAAACTCCAATTTAGGTGATTCTTGAACAAATGGAAACCTAAAACATAGTAGAACTTTTCATATGAAGAACCTAAGGCCAAATTATGAACTTAACCCAATCAAATTGCTAAGCAAAGTTGAGTCACCAAATTTGCCAAAACCTGAAAATCTGTAAATTAACCATATGAATAGTAAAATTTACGTTATCATAACTCTCTCTAGAAAACTCCAATTTAGTTGATTCTTGAACCGATAGAAACTTAAAACATAGTAGAACATTTCATATGAAGAACTTGAACCAAATTATGAACTTAACCCAAATAAATTACTGAGCAAAGTTGAGTCAATGAATCTGCCAGAATTGGAACAGTCACGTGAACAATATTTTTTGCATGGCCATAACTTTCTTTAGAAAACTCCAATTTAGGTGATTCATAAACCGATGGAAACTTGAAATATATCATAACATTTCAAATGAAGAACTTAAGGCCAAATTATGAACTTAACTCAATCAAATTATTGGATAAATTTAAGTCATCAAATCTGCCAAAATCAGCCCATGTGAACAGTAATAACTTTTTTAGTCATAACTTGAACTACACAACTCGAAATTAGGTGATTCAAAAAGGAAAATAAAGTTAAGACCTAGATGAACAATTTCCATGAAGAACACCTCACATAACTATGATGGGAACTAGATAAAAATTGCATTGAAAGATTAGGACATCAAGATATCCAAAATTTAAAACTCTTTGAAATTTGTCAATCTAACTTAGGGAGGCATTAGACATTTATGAAATGAGTTTTGGCAATAGTGGGGATGAGTATTAAAATATTCAACTTGTGTGTTTTTAGTAGAAAATGAAGTTGGGATTGACCAGGAGAAGTAATAAGAGAGGAAAATTATTGAAGTTTTGCGCACAACAAACCTTTTTCTTTGTTTTTAAACTTGTAAATTGATTAGAATGAGTTTATTTGAATGAGTTTGCTTTGAATGAGTTTAATTTGAATGAGATATGGTTTTTCTCTTGCATTTGAGAAAATTTGGGTGTTGCCACCTCTATATGGGTTTTATGATGATTTGAATGTGTTTATTAGTTTGCAAATATGATTGTTGATTGGGAAACTTTTGAAAATTGTTTTGAAACCACAGTTAACATAGTTGTCCCTTTAGAAACTCTCTAGTAGTAATAACTACTTGGGGTTTGATATTTGATTATGATCATGTCTCCTATTAATAAAGGTTAGTGGGGTGAGATTATATGAGTGCTCTTTAGCTAGCTAGCCCTTCCCTCATTAACAACGGTTAGTGAGGTTGAGATTGCTTTGTCATGGTGTACAACATGGTATTGGTCATGAAATTTTGTGTCATGGTCTAAACTATGTGTTGATATTGGCAACACTTATGTTTGTGAATTGTGATTTGTGAAGTATGATTTCTCATTCGAAATGTTATTTCAATAAATGATTCTTATGGACTCAGAAAGTTTTGTGATGCTATCATGATTATGCAAATATATGATTTCTTGTATTTTCACAAGTTGTGTTTTACCTTAAGTTTTAAAGTTATTAGTTGCACACCACTGAGTGATATAGTCAGTGATAGCTTATTTATACTGTCGTAGGTAAGGGAAAGGAGAAGGCTACTAAGTGAGAGACTTGGAACAACTTTTGTATTGATTGTGGGTATTTACGTTACGTATACCCTTGTCATTCCTTTTGATGTATTTTGTACCTATATGTATGGATGTACGAACATTGAGTAGTTTATATTAAAAAGTATTACATTGCTCTAGCATTTTGAGTTATACATATTTAAACTTCATTGTGAGACTTATGCAAAATGTACCTTTTGAAATAATAAGTCTATTTCCTCTAATGAATGTCTACTTGATATGTAATTGAATTTATTATGCTTATGAAACGGGTTGGAGCAAAATCTTATACTTGGTTTACTTTATGATTTCAATATGTTTTAAATATGGGTTTTATTAAAGTTTTAACCACCACCACCATGCAGTTTTTTGCAAAACGAAAATAAAATAAAATGCTATGTTTTGTTTAAAATCCTTTGTAGTATATTTAATGGATTATCAGTAGGTGCAGTTTGGTAATTCATTAGGTATACTATGGGAATATGTTATGCCTTACAAGGGATAAGGTGTGACAAGTTTTAGTGGTATTAGAGCTTTGGTTTTCAACAAGTTTTAATTTCATATTTGAAAATTTTTTATAAGTACAACTGCTCAACTATCATAAATTTATAAATATGGTGCATTATATCATGAATATGGACTAATGGAGGGAAACCTCTTTGTGTTGGTTGTTTAGGGAGTAGAATTCTTTATGATTCATCATGGAAGAGGGGGATCACACAGTAGAGTAATCTATAGTAGTTGAGGTACAGGGGGAGGCCCCACCTCCTTAGAATGCCAGTGGGTCAGCTACACTAGTCTCGCCCATGCAATTTCCTAGACAGTTCGCTCAACAGATGGCTGCCATATTTTAACAAATATCTGGCAATGTACTAGTCTAAGCTTCAGTACAAGCACCTCCACTGCAACCACCACCACCAGCCAGATAGTACGATAAGCTAATGAAGTATGGGGCAACAGATTTTAAGGGTACAGTAGACCCATTGGAAGCCAAGCAATGGTTAGAACAGATGGAGGGGGCATTCAAGAAACTGAACAGCACTGATGATTTGAAGTTCGAATACTTAGTTTCCCTGCTGGATAGAGATGCATATGAGTGGTGGAAGACCATTCCTCACAGTTTGGCTGAGCCCCCAATGTTGACATGGGATGACTTTCTAACGGAGTTTAGATAGAAGTATGTTCCTGATATCTATGTGGATATGAAGCTATAGGAGTTTTTGAGCCTGAAGCAGGGTAATAAGATAGTGGCCGAGTATAAGAGGGACTTTTCTCACCTTAGCCACTATGCTGGAAGCCTACTCACTACAAGCAGGGACAAATACAAACGGTTTGAGGCCGGGTTTGAAGGAGCGGAAACATGAAAAATTATTAGATTAGAACATTGAATTCAAAAATTTTCTTCTAGGGTCTCATGCATCATGCAAGACTCAATTTTTACCTATTGATTTCAATGTTCAATTGCATATTAAAACTCTTTTAATATGTATTTAGATCTATGTTTGCCATTTAAGATTTTTAGAATTGACAGATTAATTCATTATAACCCTAGATTAAATTAAGAACATGTGCACTAACCTTTTGATGCACTATAGTTGTGTTTGGTACCTTTGTGAAGCACCTAGGACCCCAGATGTTGTCCCTCTAGCTTGTCCACACCAAGATGACCAATGGTAGCCCCTTGAACAGCTTCTCAAGCCTTTCCAATCAATTAGAAATTAAGGTTTTGACTTTAGAGATGCTATAGATGTATATAGGACACTAGAAATGATTTCTAGCAATTTTAATTCAAGAGAATGTTGGCAATTCTCTTTTAATTGATGAGAATTGAAGAAGAAGAGATGAAGAAAAAGAGATGAAGAAAAAGACAAGGGTGGTGGCACGTCTTTGAGAAAATTAGATTGCTTGTTTTGTTCTTTCATCCTTTCCCTTATATAGTTAGGTTAACACTTAAAACCCTTGCCACATATCATCTTCTGATTGGCTCAGAATTTTAATTGACCCAATCATATTATACCAAGTGTCAAAACTAGAATTAATCTTGACTTTAATCATCTTACATGATTGGAAGAAAAATGGCAAGCTTATGTGTAATGCCATGTGTCACCATCTCATAGTGCCACATGTCACCCCGTGAAATGACCAAATTATTCTTGTGTCTTAATTTTGAGTTCTTAAACCAAAATAATTATTTCTCTTCTTGTAATCAATTCATATCAAATATAAATTAATTAATTAATCTCTATTACCTAATTTCTCATAATTAAATTTATATTTAAACACTTTAAATATAAATTTAACTTATACTATATATCCAATAACCTAGATTTGGTTTCAAGCCGTGTTAGGGACTTTGCAATCTAATTGCAAACCAAACCTATTTAATTAATCAATTAAACTCTTTAACTAATTAATTAAATCACATTTAACTTGGTGATTACTTGTGTATGTGTGTGACTCACTAGGCTCATCACTAATTGACAATGAGATATGATATTAACTCTTAATATCATTAGAACTCTTCCTTACTATAAATGATTTCTCTAAATCATTTTAGGCACCTCATAGACCATGGTTAACACCTAACATAGCATGCCATGGCCACCCAATTAGTAATAAGGAATACCTTGAATGAACCTTTTATCATATGTTACCATGCACTAGAATCTCTCTGTTACAAAATGCCAATACGAACTGGAGTCATGGTTTATGTCAAACTCCATTTGCTATGAATATTATGTTCTCTTTTAATTCCAGTTCTTAATTAAAAAGATTTTCTCATCATAAACTCTATTCTGATTAAATCTATCTGTCCTAGCCAGGAGCTTGAAACATCAAGAACAATTAAATAAACATAGGATTTTATCCCTATTTACTTAGAGCAACATATTCCATCTTGATCAACACTTACCTCCATATATAACTAGTAAGAGCCAACACGTGCCCATATACCCATACACAATACAAGTATGAAAGTAGTATCAAACTCAAACCACCTATATACAAGATAACTATGCTATCTTAGGTCTAAAGATTATATACACTGATATGATTTATGACAATACATTGATAAGAGTAAATTGCATGTGCTTGTCATAAGTGTCACTGGTTCGGCCTACTTATCATGCATAAGTACCTTTCATGTTTGTTATATGGCATGAGACTCACCATTCCATTTTATTTACATCTCATATAAATAACTTGGGAACAAACATGATTACAATCTTTCTAGATAAGTTATGTCCTTATTGTAAAGTATCCTCGATTGTGAACCAATTTATGATACTTTGTGCTAGAAATACTGTCACTCATATTCTTAATAACTTAAGAATAGAATTTCTAACAAAATATTAATAGACCTTTTGTATTACACATAAATATATTATGTAAATGGACAAGTGAAAATTCCTTTTATTAATAAAACATGTACAAGATACATACTAAATGATATGCTCTAGGGCATACTACTAACAATCTCCCACTAGCACTAGACCCATTCATTACAATATCTTAGACCCATCTTCTCAAGATGACGGTCTAACTGAGCTTGTGACATAGGCTTAGTGAATGGATCGGCTGGATTTTCAGCTGATGCTATTTTCTGCATGGCTACATCACCTCGCCCAACTATCTCTCTAATAATGTGGTAGCGCCTTTCTATGTGTTTGGATTTCTAGTGAGACCAGGGTTCCTTAGCCTATATGATTGCTCCATTGTTGTCACAGTGAAGTGAAACTATTGACTCAATTGAAGGAACTACTGCAAGTTCTGTCACAAACTTCTTTATCCAAACAGCTTCCTTTGCAGCATCTGATGCAGTAATATACTCAGCCTCTGTAGTGGAATCAGCAGTCGTACTCTGTTTGGAACTCTTCCAACTGACTGCACCTCCATTACAAATGAACACATATCCAGAGGAAGACTTTCTATCACCGATATCTGATTGGAAATCAGAATCAGAATAACCATCCAATTGCCAGTCACCACCTCCATATATCAAGAATAAATCCTTAGTTCTTCTCAAGTACTTAAGGATATTCTTGACAGCTATCCAGTGTTTCAAACCTGGATTGGATTGATAGCTGCTAGTCAAACTAACAGCATATGCGATATCCGGCCTAGTACACAACATTGCATACATCAAACTTCCAGTAGACGAAGCATATGGAATCCTGGCCATTTTATCTCTTTCTTCAGGTGTCTTTGGAGACATCTCTTTGGAAAGGTGGCTACCATATCTCACTGGTAATAATCCTCTCTTGGAATCAAGTATGTTAAACCTCTTTAACACCTTTTCCAAGTATAGACTTTGGAATAAACCAATTATTTTTTCGCACTATCTCTATAGATGTGAATCCCAAGAATATAGGTTGCCTCCCCTAAGTCTTTCATGGAGAATGTATTTGACAACCATACCTTTACAGTTGTTAACATACCTGTGTCATTACCCATCAATAAAATATCATCCACATATAAGACAAGAAAAGTGATAGCATTATCGCTAACCTTCTTATATACACATGACTCATCCTCATTTTTTATAAAACCAAATTACTTAATGGCTTCATCAAAATGGATGTTCCAACTCCTCGAAGCTTGTTTTAACCCATAAATGGATCACTTTGGCTTGCATACTTTGGAACCATCTTCGGATTCAAAATCCCTAGGCTGTTCCATGAAAAAGTTTTCTTCAATGTATCCATTGAGAAAATCTGTTTTGACATCCATCTGCCATGTAACATCCTCATTTTCGTAGTTCGTACATCCTACTATTCCGACAGCTGATGTCTGTCCCGGAAAGTCTGAATGTCTGAAACTACACTGTAATGACAGTGAGAAAGTATAAAATAATGAAATATGTGATGAGAAAAATGAAGAAAAAAAAAGAGATAAAATCTGACTAAGTTAAATGAGCCGAACCCGTAGCGACGGGTGACCGCACCGGGAAGTTACGACGAGGACCGTTGACTAGCCCTGGACTATGGGGAACCCTGAGAAAATATTTTCGGGACCTAATTATAGGTCTACTGAGGTATAATTGACATTGGAAATGTCAAAGAAAAATTAGTAAGTCAGTATAAATGAAAAACAAAAATTAAAGAAATCGGCTAGTCAAGGATTAAATCGGTGTTACCGAAAAAGTCTGAATTTAACCCGAAGGAGGGCATTTTGGTCATTTGACACCTAGAGTGGACTTTTGACCTAAATGTCCATTAAAAATAAGTAGTATTAAATTTTGAAAATCCCCTGAAAATTGAAATTAAATATGAAATGAAATTAAATATGAAATGCAATTAAAGGAAAAGTGGGGGATTAATTTGCAAATATTGAAACTTTGAATTATAATAATAATAAACCTAAGTTAGTGGGCATATAAAATACACAAGATGACAAGGTGTCCACTAACTCACTTCATCTTCTCCGATTCTCTCAAATGGCCGAAATGGAGCTCTTCCTTTTCTCCATGGATGAGTTCCATGCAAGCTCACCAAACTCATCATTTTCAACTTAAAACTCAAGACTCCCTTCATCAAAATTGGTCCTCACATCATGGGAAAGCTATAGGTAGCAAAAATAAAGGAAATATTTAAAGTTTCACAAGCTTGGGAAGCTCTTGAATTAAGGTTAGTGCTTAATCTCCCTATTTTCTTTCATTAGATCTTGTTTTGAGCTTTGGGTGAGTTGATTTGTGAAGAAATTGAAGAAATTAATGTATATTTGGTGAGCCCTTCATTTCAGTAGCCAAGAAATTCATGGGATTTTGATGTGTTTAAATGATGTAGATGAGTTTAAAGATGATGTTTGATATGGGTATATGTATAGGAAGTGATAGGAATTGAATTGATTGAAATTGAGAAATTTAAATTATGGTTTGAAACAATTATTGGAGATTTGTGTTGTTTCTTCATTTTGGGCAGCCATGAGAACATGGGAGATTAATTATCTTATGAATTTAATTGATGTTTAGGGATGTTGATAAGTAAGCAAATGAGGGTTACACTTGGATTGATGAAAATACTTGTGCTAGAAATTGATTGAATGTGAATTGTTGAATTAGAACATTTGTATTAAGGATTTAAAAGTGGGACTTTGATGCTTTAGTAAACTGCCATGTTGGGCAGCCTTAAATATCATGAATTTGTGTGTGAGTTTATGAAATTTATTAATCAAATATGATGGTGCTGAATGGTGGGCAGTTTGTGTAATTGCCATGGAAGTGTATGTGTAATATAAGTGTTGTTGTACATTGAATTTGGGTTGAAGTAAATGTTAAATATTAATGGTGTATTGTGTGTATTGAGCACTTGAGTGTTCTGCCCAAAATGCTTGCTGGAATTGTGTACAATATATATAGAAGTGCCATGATTAAATGTTGAAGTATTGGGAGGAAGAGGATTGTCAAATTTGGAAGTGTGATGTTCAAATGCAGGTTGTGTATGTTGGCAGCACCTAAATTAGGTCATAAGTGCAAAACTGTGAACCCAATTGGTATGAGGCCAATGGGGGGTGAAACTAGACACCAAATAGGCCAACTTTCATGTAGAAATGTTGCCAAAATTCTGCCTAGAAACTGACCTTAAAAATGACCAAATCTGGAATGACAACCTTGCAAACCTAGATTTTTGACCATATAAATAGTAGTCATTAGGATGACCATAACTCACTCAAAATAGGTCCAATTGACCTGAAATTTTGCTCTGAGTGCAATAAGACATAGAGCTACAAATCTTATGAAGACACCAAGGCCCAGAAATGGCCAGAACCAAGTCAAATAGCTTGCACAAGTTTGGGTACCAAAACTGCCAGAACTAAAAGTGACCTAAAATTGACCAAATTTTGCACTAAAGGTGCAATCTGTCCAGCTTTAGTAAATTGATAATATCTTGGTCCATACAACTCAGAATAACCTAAAATTTTGCCCCGAGTGCAATAAGACATAGAGCTACAAATCTTATAAAGACACCAAAGCCTAGAAATGGCCAGAACCAAGTCAAATAGCTTGCATAAGTTCGGGTACCAAAACTGCCAGAACTAAAAGTGACCTAAAATTGACCAAATTTTATACTAAAGGTGCAATCTATCTAGCTTTAGTAAATTGACTATATCTTGGTCTATACAACTCAGAATGACCTGAAATTTTTCCCCGAGTGCAATAAGACATAGAGCTACAATTTTGCTTCTTTGACTATAATCTAAAAATTAAGAAAAATAAGACTTTAAGCTAGACCAATCTAGCACACTAAAATTGAGAATTTGACATTTACATACAATGATGCTTGAAGCAATTTGGGAATGAATGCCAACTTGTAAAAATGATAAATTGCACTATACTGGCAGCATATTGAAATATGAATTGTGACATGTTGATACTAGAATCAACTTATACATGATGTATGAAAAGGTCAACATTTTCATTGACTAGTGAATTGTATAATGACCAGTAAACCCTAAAAATAAATATTTAATATTGTAATATGTCCTTTTTTGCCTAGTTGACTAGTTTGGATAGGTTGGATACCAATAGGATTTTGACAGCTGTTCTGTAAATGACTTTGTGTCAAATTGTGTTTTATGGCTTATTATGCCATACTATGATTTTAATGGCCTATGGCTATATAGATTGTGTTATTAAACTCGACTTAATGCCTGATTGATTATATGGCTTTTTAGCCACACTGTTTGCACACCGGGAGATACGTTATGACCGATGGTGTGACGGCCCGTGGTACTAGGTACCCAGTGCTAGTATATCCATTTATCCAGTCTGGTCACTGTATACACTACACGAGTAGTCAATTAAAACATTATTCAATTCAGACAGTCAAGTATAATGAAATTTCAGTACAATTAAATTAAGTATTGAATGAATGAGTAAAAGAGATTAGCAAAAGAAACATAACAAAAATATAAATTGGAAAATCGTAGAGACTTGAAATACAATATAGTTAGAATAATTTGTATGCTAGGTAGTATTACTGAAAAGTTATAAACTAAGCACTTCTAAAGAGGAACAAACTAGTATATAAGATTGTTGATACTAGAAATACCATACCAAATAAAATTGATTCCTGAGTATCCGAATTATGATTTATTTCTTTCTTTATTTTATATATTATTTCTTGTTATATTGTTGCACCACTAAGCAGAAATGCTTAGCGCGATGGAATTGCTTCCTCGCGCTGGTACTGAAGGTAAAACCAATAGACTGTCGACTGAGATTTTTGGAGTCCAGATCTGCAGAAGTGTTAAAAGCGTTCAAGGTTGTCACCTCCTCAGCAATGCATGTAGATAGGGCTCATTTTAAGCATGTTTTATAATCTGTACATTATAATTACTGCTTATATTGTAATGTGAATTAGTAACTGTAATTTTATTTATACATCTTGTACTTGACAAATTTATGTACTTAATTGGCAAATTATATACGTTAATGAAATATAAAAATTCTAATATCTGAGTTGATTATGTAATCATAAAGATTTTGAATGAGATTGAGTTTGAGAAATTTTGAGACTGAATCTGCGTTTGAGAAAATGTTGAGAATGCTTTGAGACAATCTGAGTTATGAATTTGAGTATATATTGAAATTATTTTTGGCTGATTTAGAAGAACTATTAGTCCAAATTACTGCCAGCACTCTGCTGGATTGTTATTAAAATTTTTAAATTTTCCAAATTGGTCAGATTTTGATAAACAGTAAAAATAGCCTAAACCTCAGATGAGGTTTTTGAACAAGTAAATCTAAAACTATAATGAAATCAGATAAGATCAGGTGCTCTGATACTCCGTGTGACATGCCTTGCTCGGCTACACTGTAGACAGGTGAGGGGTGTTACATTTAGTGGGATCAAAGCACGGTTTAGGCGTTCCTAGGCAAAGATAAGTAGAAAGATAGTGTGCATACATGCATTGCATTCATAAGAGTTGAGGTGACACTAATGCAGATCTGTTTACTTTTGATTATTAAAAGTCAAGATATGGACTTAGAGCCACAGAGGGCATTAGAAAAAGAAGTAGAAAACCTAGTTCATGAGGTTATAATGTAGTGACTATGTAATGTTCTCGATGTTTGTATTGTAAGCTGCAGATTACAATACCGACATGGGATTATTGTGTAGAGCTACGTGCTTCCTCGTGGTACAATAAACTAAGAATATTTATAAGTAATCTATAATTTGATATAGTTACGCCCGAATAGAGTACTATTACGGGAAATAAATCTGAAAATTTTAGTCAGAAATTTAAAACTTCAGAACTAGCCTATCGAAAGACTACACTTGTAAGATAACTAGAGTCAGTGACTCGGTTAAATTAATGTGAACTACCTATACCACAATAATTGCTATAAACTTAGAGATATCAGTATGACTTATCATCCTCAGACGGATGGACAATCGAAACGAGTAATTTAGATAAATTCTGAAACTCATTAAGTTCCTGTAAATAATGAAATAAAATGATAATAATAACTTGTAATATGTGATAAACCCTCGAGAATATACTGAGAACTTTTGTCATTGAATTCGATAGCAGATGGGACAGATACCTCCCACTAAAAGAATTTGTATACAATAATAAGTGTCAATCCAGCATACAAACGGCACCCTATGAAACACTGTAAGGGAAGAGTGTAGAACACTAGTATATTGAACTGAGTTGGGTAAAGATATCTAGACATTGATATAGAGTCTTATAATTATTTTGATATTTTTGTCAGAAAATAATGATTTAGGTGTCACACCTTACCCCTCTGTAAGGCATAACATGATCCCGTAGAATACCTAATGAACTACTGAACTTCACCCACCGATAACTCATTAAGTACCCTACAAGGGATTTTAAAACAATTTTCTTATTTTGATAAGTGGTGAACATTTTCTAATAGGTATTTAAAACATTTAATTAAAATTAAAACTAGTTAATATTTTTAGTCTATTTTATTTTTCCACAAATTTTATAAAAATTTTGCTAGAGTTCTGTCTGTATTTTGAGAAAACAGTTCTTCAAATACCTGAAAAAAACACTTCCAATAATTTTTCAACCACTGCTTCAAATTCATACTCAACCTCAACCAATTTCTCAACACATTTATCAACTTTCAAATTTCAGATCCATTATCCATTGATCATCAAAATACTAGCAATTCATTTCATTCAAATTAAATAAAATAGTTCCATTCATAATTCATTAAGGACAAAACAATTTATAAACATCCTTACAAATTTTACATTAAGAGAAATTCAATTAAACTTTATCACAAACTTTACACAAGCTTTGTACAAGCTGCTCAAGACCAAATTTTTATGTCCATACATTTATGTGCAATACATATATCAAAAGAAATATTTACAGTCAGGGTATAAATTATACCCGATAACTTCAAACTGATAGATCCTCAATCCTCAGCAGCTCAGTCTGCTGCTCCTCTAGTCTCTATATCTGCGATAGCAATAACAGCTATCGCTGAGTACTAGGACTCAGTGGTGCAAAACATACTAAAATAATCTTTATGCAGAATTTAAATCACATCTATTCAAAAATTGGACGGAATATGAGAATTAAATACAAAACATGAATTATGAGATTTTAATCCCAAACAATTTCATTTTGAAGTATCAAATCACATTTCATAAAACCCATAGTTAGATCATGCCATTCGAAACAAATATAATCTCAATAGCCAGAGGCTAAGGAGAAGTCACATCACAAGGCTAGCTAGCTCAAATATATGGATATCCATTCAAATCCTCTTTTACTGGCACACCTCAACACTTCTCCAGAGAAGGAATCAAGATTCGAAACTAATTACCCCCACTAGTCATGCTAGTGAGGTGTTCAAATATATGGTCATAACAATGTAGTTTCAAAACTTATCTTAACAATTTGCTAAATATTGCTACTTCAAATATACACAATAACTTTCATAGTTTAAATCAAAACATCATAAATGATGTCACAAATAAACTTTCAACAATTCAAAGCAAAAGTAAAATATATATTTCATTCACTTTATCAATGAATTTTAAAGCATAGTGATGTTGTGCACAAACCTCAAGCGAGTCGCCTCTTGGCCTTGACTCGGCTCCTCAGGTTCTTTCTCGGTATTCTTTTGAACTAAAACACACAATTTCATAGTGTTTCAATACCATAACTTAGCATAAATCCAAAAAAAATTTTAACTTCACTTTTACCTAGCTCTAATGTGCTAAACTCGACGTTCCTTAAATTTTTGTGTTTTGGGTTACTATTCACTATACTATTCAAGTCAAATTGTTGACTTTCTAAGGCTTAATAGGTATGGGAATTCTAACTTCACCCACATACCACATTTTGGTCACTAAATTTGTTGGTTTTGGTTGTTTATTCAAATTCTAAGTCTTTTAAGCAAATTTGATAATTTTCAGTTTTGGTGTCTAAGGTTGCACTGTTCCATTGGTCATATTATTGTTGGAATTTGGCAAAACTTTCTTCATAGGAAATGTTTCCTATTGTCTTAAGTTTATTCTCCTTTTTGAATCACTCCAATTGGAGTTTTGTAGCTCAAGTTATAGCCATTTGAACCATGGCTGCAGGATTAGACTCAACCCAGAATTCTGGGCAATTTTTGGTTCTGGTAGTTTTAGGTCACCAAATTTGGGTGGCCAAATGACTTGGTTAATGGCATAATTTGGGTTTGTGTTCTTCATGAAAGTTTTAGGTATATACCTCAACTGTCCACTGGTAAAATTTCTGGTTATTTAGAATTGCCTAACTCAAGTTGTAGCCAAATGAACAAACACTGTTCATTTAGTCAGTTTGTATAGGGCAGACTGAGATTTTCTAAGTTTGGTCAATTTGTTCACTAGGTTTTGGCCACTTTTTGGGCATGCTTCCTTAATGAAAATTGTGTCATTTAGTGTCTATTTTCATTCCCAATTGGTCTCATACCAATTGGACTTGTAAAATTTCATTTTTTGTCCTTCAAAGGTAACTTGGTCATGCCGCTAGCAGCATGACCACACTCAATCCGAATTTGCTTTTGATTCAAACACTCCTAACACACCTCATTAGGTCACAATTGACCATTTCTCTCCTTAAACTAGGTCAAAGTCATCATTTACAAGTTTCGCACATTTTGTCTCTAAACTCTAATGTCCAAAACCCTAATTCACACTAATTGTTGCATTTAACCAATTTAATGCTTTTGACTATAATCACTCAACTAATTGAGGTCCATCTACTCATTCAAATCCATCAAACCATGCAAATCACACTCCCCATCATGCTAGCCAAAATTTCAGTTTGGTCCTCCACAAGTGTTTTTGTTTCATTTCTTTAGTTTCTAAGTTCATTTAAATAACTAAACATGCATTTGATTAGATAATTGGAAGTTAGAAGACTAACCTTTCTTAGAACTTCAAATCTCTATCTTTTGTTCTTCTTTCCTCTTTCAATCTTCTTCTTAGGTTGAGATAACAAGCTCTAATGAGGTTTTTATGGAAGCTATTAAGGTTTAGTGAAGAAGTTTAAGCTTGAGTGCAAGCTTTAATGGAAGTCTAACAATGGAAAAGTGAGGGAGAGGGTTTCGGCTAGCTTAAAGAAGATGAGGGAAAATGATTTTTTTTTCTCTTTATTTTGGATATTTATTCTTTAATTGACTTAGTCAAATTATTAAGTAAATAAAAATTATTTATGACCTTATAGGTGATGTCACCATGATGATGTCACTACCCTTTTAACTTTTCTTTTTCTTCTTTTTCTTTTCTAAGTATTTTTCTATTAGTTCTTTAATTTAATTCTCGATTCTGAAAATTTCTTTTCTCTGATTTTATTTGACAGTTAGGTCAAGAGTTAGCTCTCGAGGTCAATTGAGCAAATTGCCCCTCGCCGGTTCATCCCAGTTTGCAAATAATTCAATATTTCTTCTGGCTCACTGACCTAATTATTTGACTGGCTTAACAGTTCTTTTTTGTGATTTTCTCTTTTTCATTGTGTTTATAATGGTCCTAAGGACCGTGGCGTCACATTTTACTGTTCAAAATTTGATTTTAAATCGACTTCACGGTCGTTCCCGAGACGATCACCCATCGCTATGACTCTCGGCTCGTTTAACTTCTTATGTTCTGTTTTTCTTATTTATGCTTAACTAATTGGAAATTACTAATTATTTGTGTTCATAGCTTATCTAGTTGTCTTAAGTGTGGTTCTAATCCCCTTAATTCTCCGGACCGACACCGGTCACCGGAACAGTAAAATATACCAGGCTATGCAAATAGGGGTGTTACATTAGGCATTTGAGAAAATATTTAGAAGTTGTAGTGCTACTTCCTCTGGAAGCAAGAATAAATACTTTCCATTGATGGAGTTGTGTGTGGTAATAGTTATTAAACAAACATGAAGATACCAAGGTATAAGGTCTAGTATGAGGTAAATGCAGAATACCTAGACAAAGCGTATTTTAATAGAGTTGGAATTGATAAAAGAGACTGAAGGACTAGTAAGGATTCCAGTATGAGAAATCAGAGAAACTAATGAATAATAGAATTTCATAAGTAGGAATACTAAAGGCAGAGGAAAACAATAATGGGAAAGTGAATAGAATTATGAGATAACGATAAGCTCAGTTGTTTAAATTCGATGAATTTCGAGGACGAAATTCCTTTTTGTTAGTAGTATGCCATAGAGCATATCATTTAGCATATATTTTATACATATTTTTATTAATAAAAGGCATTTCCACTTTTCCATTTACATAAGATATTTATGTGTAATAAAAAAGGTCCATTGATATTTTGTTAGAAATTCTATTCTTAAGTTGTTAAGAATATGAGTGACAGTATTTCTAGTAGAAAGTATCATAAATAGGTTCACAATCGAGGATACTTCATAATAAGGACATGACTTATCTAGAAAGATTGTATTCATGTTTGTTCCCAAGTTATTTATATGAGATATAAATAAGATGGAATGGTGAGTCTCATGCCATATGACAAACATGATAGGCACTTATAAATGATAAGTAGGCCGAACCAATGACACTTATGACAAGCACATGGAGTTTACTCTTGTCAATGTTTTGTCATAAATCATATCAGTGCATATAATCGTTAGACCTGAGATAGCATAGTTATCTTGTATATAGATAGTTTCAGTTTGATACTGCTTTCATTCTTGTACTGTGTATGGGTATATGGGCATGTGTTGGCCCCTACTAGTTACATATGGAGGTAGGTGTTGATCAAGATGGAATCTGTTCCTCTAAGAAAATAGAGATAAAATCCTATGTTCATTTAATTGTTCTTGATGTTTCAAGTTCCTGGCCAGGACAGATAGATTTAATCAGAAAAGAGTTTCTGATGAGAAAATCTTTTTAATTAAGAACTGGAATTAAAAGAGAACATAATATTCATAGCAAATGGAGTTTGACATAAATCATGACTCCAGCTTGAGTTTTGTCACACCTTACCCCTCTGTAAGGCATAACATGATCCCGTATAATACTTAATGAACTACCGAACTTCACCTACCGATAACTCATTAAGTACCCTACAAGGGATTTTAAAACAATTTTCTTACATTTTGGAAGTGGTGAGCATTTTGATAAGAATTTAAAATCATTTATTCAAGTTTAAATACTAATAAAAATTTTTGTCCATTTTAATTTTCCTGCAAATTTTATAAAAATTTTGACAGAGTTCCCTCTATATTTTGAGAAACCAGTTCTTCAAAGACCTGTAAAAAGCACTTCCAAAAAATATTTCACAACTCCCAACCTTCAATGACTCAATCGTCTCAAAATATTTAATATTTCCATTCACAAAGCATAAAGCAGAAAATCCATATGAACAAATATTAAATTTACAGAAGAGAATCCAAAATAATATTGTTACAATTTATTTACAACTGCTCAACTACATTGATACATACAACATTTTTATATTTACATCAAGATTATCTACAAGGGTATAAAATAATACCCGTACAAAATGATCAGAGTAGTCCTCAATTTAACAACAGCTCATTCTGCTGCTTTCTCCTTGCTCCTATCTGCGACAGCAAAATAAGCTATCGCTGAGTATAAAAATACTCAGTGGTGCAAAATAAAAATTTAAAATACAACAAACAAATCATTCATTGCCAAACACAATTTAAATATTTCTCAGTCACATTTTGCAAATATCAAAGTCCATAATGACACCATTTTGTCAAATAATCCATTAAACACAGTTTAGTCAAACAATTTTATAAACACAGTGTTGCCAGAGTCCTACACAACTTAAGTCATGACAAAAAATTTCCGATCAATGCCGTGTTGTACACCACGACAAAGCAATCTACAACCCCATTAATCGAAATCAATGAGGGAGGTGGCTAGCTAACTAATGAGTACTCATCCGATCTACAACCTCAACTGGCAAGCTAGAGAGGGAGGAAAATAAACGATCTCTACCCCATAAATGGAGGAGGAAATGTGGTATTTTCATGCTAAGTGTGATCCAAAATCAATTTAAAACAATTATTTTCAATAATTTATGAGAGATCCCAAACAATTTTCAAAGTCATTTTTTGTAGTCACAAAGTGGCAACACAATTCATAAATAACACAGCGATTTCATAAAGTATAGCAATTCAAATTTTCAATTGGAAAAAAATTACATAAATTTATTGTGCACAAACCTGACTAGAGTGGCCTCTAGGCCTTGACTCAGTCCCTCGGGTTCCTTCCCGATATTCTTTTCAACTGAAACACACAATTTTACAATGTTTCAGTACTAGAACTTAACATAAATCCAAAATAAATTTAGCTTCACGATTACCTAGCTCTAACGTGCTAAATCCGACGTTCTTTAAATTTTGTGTTTCGGGTTACTATTCACTGCACTATTCAAGTCAAATAGTTGACTTTCTAAGGCTTAATAGGTATGGGAACTCCAACTTCACCCACATACCACATTTTGGTCATTAAACTTGTTGGTTTTGGTCATTTTCTCAAAGTTTAGGTCATTTTGGCAAAATTGCCAATTTTCGGTTTTAGTGCTCCAAAGTTGCACTATTCCATTGGTCAATCTACTGTTGGAATTTGTCAAAACTTCCTTCATAGAAAATGTTCCTTATTGTCTTAAGTGTATTCTCATTTTTGAATCACCCCAATCGGAATTTTGTAGCTCAAGTTATAGCCAAAATACGATTCATCGCTCACGCAATCGCTCATACTGCACTATGGTTCTGGCAGGTTTTTTATCCAACTTTGTTCAGTAATTTGATCAAGTTAAGTTCATAATTTGGTCTAACTTTATTCATATGAAATGTTCTACTATGTTTTAGGTTTCCATCAGTTTAAGAATCACCTAAATCAGAGTTTTCTAGAGAGAGTTATAGCCATTCAAACATTATTGCTCAAATGGCAATCCTGCAGTTTTGCAGGTACAGTAACTCAACTTTGCTCAATAATTTGAATGGGTTAATGGCATAATTTGGGTTGGTGTTCTTCATGAAAGTTTTAGATCTATATCTTATCTAATTACTGGTAAACGTTCAGGTCAATTTGACCTGTCTAGCTCGAATTATGACCAAATGAACAGTTACTGTTCATTTGGAGAGTTTGGTGCAGTGGCAGCCTGCTCTCATTTCACTTTGGTCAATTGTTTCACTAAGTTTTGGTCAGTTTTTGGGCATGGTTCTTTAATGAAAATTGTGCCATTTTATGTCTATTTTCATCCCCAATTGGTGGCATATCAATTGGACTTGTAAAATTTCCGTTTTGGTCCTTCAAAGTTGGTTTGGTCATGCTGCAATTGACCTACAAATTTGTCTTCCATTCTAACAATTCCCATACAATTCCTTTGGTCATTATTGACCATTTTTCAGTCCAAAATTGGTCAAAGATATCATTTATGCATTTCTCCAAAATTTGGTTCACAAACCCTAACATTCAAACCCTAATCTCACTAATTCATTGTATTTAACTACATTAATGGTTTTAGTGCTAATCATTCAACTAATTAAGGTTTCTACACTCATTCAAACTCATTAAATTCATGCAATTCATACTCCCTTCAACTAGACAAAAATTTCAGCAATGGTCCTTCCCCCATATTTGTTTCATTTAATCAAGTTCTAAGCTCTCTTTCACAACTAATTATGCATTTAAAGAAGTAAAATGGTAAGTTAGCACACTAACCTTTCTTAAATCCTTCAAACCCTATCTTTAACTCTTCTTTCTTCCTGTAATTCTTCTTCTCAAGTTGTAATAACAAGCTTTAATGAAGTTTCTAGGGAAGTTATGTTGATTGGGTGAAGCAAATTAAGCTTAAAAGTAAGTTTAAAGAAAAAGCTTTCATGGAGGGTTTTTGGGAAGGAAGTGGGGCGGCAATTGGGAAGGAAGAAGAAAGGATTTTTGTTTTTTTTATCTTTTCTTTTCTTTATTTATTTAGGCTTATGGAAGGCCACAAAAAGTCCAATTAAATAATTCAACTAATTAATTTATTTTTGGCATCATGCATGAGATCATGCATGATGTCATCACTTTTGACCTTTTCATTTTCCTCTCTTTTTTTTTTATTTTTTTCTATTAGTTCTTTAATTTAATTCTCGATTCCGAAATTCCCTTTTCTCCGATTTTATTTGACAGTTAGGTCAGGAGTCAGCTCTCGGGCTTAATTGACCAAATTGCCCCTCATCGGTTCATCTCGGTTTGCAAATAATTCCATATTTCTTCCGGCTCCCTGACCTAATTATTTAACTGGCTTAACAGTTCTTTTTCGTGATTTTCTCTTTTCCACTGTGTTTATAATGGTCCTAAGGACCGCAGCGTCACATTTTACGGTTCGAAATTTGAGTTTAAAATGACTTCGCAGTCGTTCCCGAGGAGGTCACCCATCGCCGTGACTCTAGGCTCATTTAACTTCTTATGTTCTGTTTTTCTTATTTATACTTAACTAATTGGAAACCACTAATTATTAGTGTTTATGGTTTCTCTAGTTGTCTTAAGTATGGTTCTAATCCCCTTAATTGTCCGGACCGACACCGGTCACCGGAACAGTGAAATATACCAGGCTATACAAATAGGGGTGTTACAATTCTCCCCCCCTTAAATAAATTTCGTCTTGAAATTTTGCCTAGTATCAATCTCTGAACAGTTGTGAGTGTTGTCTCCTCATGTCCTCCTCTCGTTCCCAAGTAGCCTCTTGGCCCGAATGATGGTTCCACAGTACTTTTACCAATGGTATCTGCTTGTTCCGTAGCTGCTTCACCTCATAAGCCAGAATCTTTATGGGTTCTTTTTCATATGTGAGGTCTAGATTTACTTCAATTTCTTCTACTGGTAGTACATGAGATGGGTCTGATCGATACCTCCTCAACATCGACACATGGAAGACGTTATGTATCTTCTCTAACTCTGGAGGTAGTGCCAAACGATAAGCCAAAGGACCCACTCTTTCCAATACCTCATATGGCCCGATAAAACGAGGACTTAGTTTCCCCTTCCTGCCGAATCTCATAATCCTCTTCCAAGGAGAAACCTTGAGGAACACTTTCTCACCCACTGTATACTCAATATCCCTTCTTTTCAAATCAACATAGGACTTCTAACGGTCTGATGCAGCTTTAAGTCAATCTCTGATAACCCTAATTTTCTCTTCAGTCTGTTGAACAATTTCGGTTCCAATCATTTTTCTTTCACCCACGTCATCCCAACACAACGGGGTTCTACATTTCCTGCCATACAAAGCTTCATATGGAGGCATCCCAATGCTAGATTGGTAGCTGTTGTTTTAAGCAAACTCAATCAAAGGCAAGTGTGTATCCCAACTACCCTCAAACTCAATCACACAAGCCCGTAGCATGTCCTCCAAGATCTGAATTACCCTCTCGGGTGGCCATGCATGCGTGGGTGGAATGCAAGATCTTGAAGTTCAATCTAGTTCCTAGGGCTCTCTGAAGACTACCCCAGAATCTAGAAGTGAACCTAGGATCTCTGTCTGATACGATAGATACTGGCACTCCATGCAGTCTCACAATCTCATCGATGTACAACCTGGCCAATCTATCCAAACTGTAGTCCATTCGGACTAGCAGAAAATGAGCAAACTTAGTCAGTCTGTCGACAATGACCCATACTGCATCATGACTCTTCTGTGTTCGCAGAAGTCCCATTACAAAATCCATAGTTATTCTTTCCCATTTCCATTTTGGCACTGACAATGGATGTAATAACCCAGTTGGTACTTGATGCTCTGCCTTTACTTGCTGACAAGTTAGGCATTTGGATACAAACTCTGCCACATCTCTTTTTAAACCCATCCACCAGTAATGCTCCTTTAGCCCTCTATACATTTTTGTACCACCAGGGTGCATAGCAAAAGGAGACTCATGTGCTTCCTTCAAAATGATCTGCCTCAAATCAACATCATTAGGAACACATATTCTACCCTGGTGTAGCAATAGACCATCATCTCTGATTGAGAACTCTGGTTTCTTGCCCTGTCTGACTTCTTCCAACAGTTTCTGATACTTTTCATCATTCTGAGCAGCCATTCTAATCTGATCAATTAACACTGGCTGTACATGCCATGCAACTGCTGTCTGCCCCTCATCATTAATCTCTAGACTGGCATGTAATGATCTCAACTCATGTACTAAAGACAAAGGAGTAACCTGTAGACTTGCCATAGTCTTGCGACTTAAGGCATCAGCCATAACATTAGCTTTCCCTGGCTGATAGTCTATCAGGCAATCGTAGTCTTTTATCAACTCTAACCACCTCCTCTGTCTCAAATTCAACTCTTTTTGGGTGCCCAAATACTTCAAACTCTTATGATCTGTGTAGATGTAACACTTCTTCCCATACAAATAATGTCTCCAAATCTTAAGAGCAAACACAATTGCTGCAACCTCCAAATCATGTGTTGGATAATTCCTCTCATGCGGTTTCAGCTGGCGTGATGCATAGGCAATGACATTTTGATCTTGCATCAACACACAACCTAACCTATTATGAGAAGCATCACTGTAAACTGTATATTCTTTACCCGGTGTAGGTAAAGTCAGGACTGGAGCCTCAGTCAAACATCTCTTCAATTCATCAAAACTTTGCTGGCATTTGTCCGTCCACTGAAATTTCACATCCTTTCTAAGCAGCTTGGTCAATGGAGATGCCAACATAGAGAATCCCTTCACAAATCGATGGTAGTATCCAGCTAACCCCAGAAAACTGCGAATCTCTGTGACATTTCTGGGTGGCTTCCAATTAAGGACAGCTTCAATCTTGCTAGGATCTACCTTAATACCCTCTGCTAATACTATGTGCCCCAAAAAGGATATCTCCTTCAGTCAAAATTCACATTTCGACAATTTTGCGTATAGTTGTTTCTCCCTCAAAGTTTGCAGTACAATCCGCAGATGTCTATCATGCTCTTCTGCATTCCTCGAATAGACCAATATATCATCTATGAATACCACAACAAACTGGTCGAGGTATGGTTTGAAGATAGTGTTCATCAGATCCATAAAAGCAGCCGGAGCATTAGTTAACCCGAATGGCATGACCAAGAACTCATAATGGCCATAACGGGTTCTGAAGGCAGTTTTAGCAATACTCTGCTCTTGTACTTTCAGCTGATAATAACCTGATCTCAGGTTAATTTTGGAGAACACAGCTGCACCCCTCAACTGATCAAACAAATCATCAATACGGGGCAATGGGTATCTGTTCTTTATTGTCACCTTATTCAACTGCCGATAGTCAATGCATAACCGGAGAGTGCCATCCTTCTTCTTAACAAACAATATTGGCGCTCCCCAAGGTGACACACTAGGGCAGATAAAGCCCTTGTCAAGCAATTCTTGCAATTGCACTTTCAATTCTTTCAATTCTGCTGGTGCCATCTATATGGCGTTATGGAGATTGGGTCCACACCAGGTATAACATCAATTTCAAACTACACTTCTCTTTCTAGAGGTAATCCTGGCAATTCATCAGGAAACACATTCGGAAAGTCACATACAGTTAAAATGTCCCTCAGTGCTTGACTCCCCACTTGGGTGTTTATCACATGTGCCAAGTACGCCTCACACCCTTTTCTAATCATTTTTTCTGGCCAGTACAGCAATAACTGCCTCTCCCTATGTATTACTACATCACCATACCGAGGAAGACCAAAAGTGATTGTCTTCAGTCTACAGTCAATCGTCGCATGATGCCTGGCTAACCAATCCATGCCCAAGATAATGTCATAATCTCTGAAGGGCATTTCAATTAAATCAGATAGAAAAGTATGTCCTTGGATCACCAAAGGACAATCTCTATATAGCCTATTTACCCTGACCTCCTGGCCTAATGGACTAGTTACTAACACATCATAGTCCATTGGTACATATGGAATAGCAGTAGAACACATCACACTGGCACTAGCATACGAATGTGTGGAGCCAGGATCAAATAACACATACACATCTTGGTCAAGGATGGAGAAAATACCAGCTACAACATCTGATGTTTCAGCCTCTTCCCTCTGACGCATGGTATACACTCTAACTGGTGCACCACTGGGTGCTGGCTGGTTAACAGTGCTTTGACTTCCAGGAGTGTTACCAGGACCCCTACCTCTGCCTCTACCTCTAGCAACTGACGGTGACCCTCTAGGTGCAGAGACTTGGGTTGATCCTTCAGATGTGGCAAAAGATCCAGACCGGCGCGGACTAGTGCAATCCTTAGCGAAATGTCCGCTTCCTCCACAGTTAAAACATGCACCAGTAGCCTTGAAACAAACCCCACCATGAGTTCTACCACACGTTTCACACTGCTGGACCGATAGAGATCCTCGAGAAGCTTGTTGGGTGGTGACTGCATCGAGGTGGTCTTTGGCCAGAAAATCTGCCTCTGCCTCTACGGGAGCTAGATCCCCCAAACTGTTTCCTCTTGCCAGAACCACTTTCAGATGCTTGTCCAGTAGTCTTTTCAGCCTTCTCTTTCTCTTGTGAACCCTTCTTCACTGCCCCTTCGGATTCTATCCTTTCTAATTCCAAGGCTTGTGAGATCAATTCAGCAAAATTCTGATGTCTGAAACCCACAACTTGCATTCTCAGACTCTGCCTTAGCCCGGACTCAAACCTCTTGCATCTGTCTCTGGGGGTGGAGACTAAGCTTCCAGCATAGTGGCTTAGTCTTGAAAAATCTCTTTCATATTCTGCTATGGTTCTGTTCCCTTGTTTCTGAAGGAACGGAAGTGTGAAAAACACAAGTTTATACCATTGAATTCAAAAATTTTCACCTAGGGTCACATGCATCATGCAAGATTTATTTTTATCTATTTGATTTCAATGATAAACAACATATTAAAACTCTTTTAATATGTTTTTGGATCTGTATTTGCCATTTAAGATTTTAAAATTAATCAGATTAATTTTAGAACCCTAGATTAAATCAAGAACGATTACACTAACCTCTTGATGCAACTGCGTGTCTGCGCCTTTGAGATTCGTCTTGAGGACACGGATATTGTCCCTCTAGCTTGTCCACACCAAGAACACCTATTGCAGCCCTTGAATAGCTTCTAAAGCTTTTTCTATTAATTAGAAAATCAAGTTCTGCCTTTTAAGAGATTAAAGATGTAAACAGGACACTAGAAACAATTTCTAGTGTTCTTAATTCAAGAGATTGATGGCTAATCTCTTTGAATTGATAAGAGATGAAGAAGAAGAGATGAAAACCCTCAAAGTGGCGTGACAAAGGAGTGTGGCTGCTAGTTGTGTTTTATTTTCTCATAACAACACTTAAATAGCTAGGTTAACACATTAAACCCTTGCCACATGTCACCCTTTGATTAGCTCTAGGTTTAAGTGACCCAATCACATTGTGCCAAGTGTCAAACCTATATTTAATCTTGATTTTAATCATCTTACATGATTAAAAAACATTTGGCAAGCTTATGTGTTATGCCATGTGTCACCATCTCATGGTGCCACGTGTCACACTGCAAAATGACCAAAATGCCCCTGTCTTAATTTTGAGTTCTTAACCCAAAATAATTATTTTCTTCTTCTAATTAATTTATATCAAATATAAATTAATTAATTAATCTCTATTAATTAATTTCTCATTAATTAAATTCATATTTAAACACTTTAAATATAAATTTAACTTATATTATACATCCAATAATCTAGATTTGGTTTCAAGTCATGCTAGGGACTTTGCAATTTAATTGCAAACCAAACCTATTTAATTAATCAATTAAACTCTTTAATTAATTAATTAAATCATATTTAAATAGGTGATTACTTGTGTATGTGTGTGACTTACTAGGCTCATCACTAATTGGCAATGAGACATGATATCAACTCTTAATATCATCAGAACTCTTTCTTACCATAAATGATTTCTCTAAATCATTTTATGAACCTCATAGGCCATGGTTAACACCTAGCATAGCATGCCATGGTCACCCAATTAGTAATAAGGTTTACCTTAAATGAACCTATAATCATATGTTACCATGCACTAGAATCTCTCTGTTACAAAATCCCAACTCAAGCTGGAGTCATGGTTTATGTCAAACTCCATTTGCTATGAATATTATGTTCTCTTTTAATTCCAGTTCTTGATTAAAAAGATTTTCTCATCAGAAACTCTTTTCTGAATAAATCTATCTGTCCTGGCCAGGAACTTGAAACATCAAGAACAATTAAATGAACATAGGATTTTATCTCTATTTACTTAGAGGAACAGATTCCATATTGATCAACACCTACCTCCATATATAACTTGTAGGAGCCAACACATGCCCATATACCCATACACAGTACAAGTATGAAAGCACTATCAAACTCAAACTACCTATATACAAGATAACCGTGCTATCTCAGGTCTAAAGATTATATGCACTGATATGATTTATGACAAAACATTGACAAGAGTAAACTCTATGTGCTTGTCATAAGTGTCACTGGTTCGGCCTACTTATCATTTATAAGTGCCTATCATGTTTGTTATATGGCATGAGACTCACCATTCCATCTTATTTATATCTCATATAAATAACTTGGGAACAAACATGAATACAATCTTTCTGGATAAGTCATGTCCTTATTATGAAGTATCCTCGATTGTGAACCTATTTATGATACTTCGTGCTAGAAATATTGTCACTCATATTCTTAACAACTTAAGAATAATATTTCTAACAAAATATCAATGGACCTTTTCTATTACACATAAATATATTATGTAAACGGAAAAGTGGAAATGCCTTTTATTAATAAAAATATGTACAAGATACATAGTAAATGATATGCTCTAGGGCATACTACTAACAATCTCCCACTAGCACTAGAGCCATTCATTACAATACCTTAGACCCATCTTCTCAAGATGTCGGTCTAACTGAACTTGTGATAAAAGCTTAGTGAATGGATCAGCTGGATTTTTTCAGCTGATGTTATTTTTCTGCATGGCTATATTGCCTTGCCCAACTATATCTCTAATAATGTGGTAGTGCCTTTCTATGTGTTTGGATTTTGGGTGAGACCTTAGTTCCTTAGCCTGTATGACTGCTCCATTGTTGTCACAGTGTAGTGGAACTGCTGACTCAATGGAAGGAACTACTGTAAGTTCTGTCATGAACTTCTTTATCCAAACAACATCCTTTGCAAAGATCTCGATGCAAAGAATATACTCAGCCTCTGTAGTGGAATCTGCGGTCGTGCTCTGTTTGGAACTCTTCCAACTGACTGCACCTCCATTACAAATGAACACATATCCAGAGGTAGACTTTCTATTATCGATATCTGATTGGAAATCAGAATCGGTATAACCATCCAGTTGCAAGTCTCCACCTCCATAAATCAAGAATAAATCCTTAGTTCTTCTCAAGTACTTAAGAATATTCTTGACAGCTATCCAGTGTTCCAAACTTGGATTGGATTGATACCTGCTAGTCAAACTAACAGCATATGCGATATCCGGCCTAGTACACAACATTGCATACATTAAACTTCCAATAGCCGAAGCATATGGAATCGTGGCCATCTTATCTCTTTCTTCAGGTGTCTTTAGAGACATCTCTTTAGAAAGATGGATACCATGTCTCACTGGTAACAATCCTCTCGTGGAATCAAGCATGTTAAACCTCTTTAACACCTTTTCCAAGTATAGACTTTGGGATAAACCAATTATTCTTTTCGCTCTATCTCTATAGATGCGAATCCCAAGAATATAGGTTGCCTCCCCTAAGTCTTTCATGGAGAATGTATTTGACAACCATACCTTTATAGTTGTCAACATACCTGTATCATTACCCATCAACAGTATGTCATCCACATATAAGACAAGGAAAGTGATAGCACTATCACTAACCTTCTTATATACACATGGCTCATCCTCATTTTTGATAAAACCCAAGGATTTAATGGCTTCATCAAAACGGATGTTCCAACTCCTCGAAGCTTGTTTCAACCCATAAATGGATCGCTTTAGCTTGCATACCTTGGAACCATCTTGGGATTCAAATCCCTTAGGTTGTTCCATGAAAATGTTTTCTTCAATATATCCATTGAGAAAAGCTGTTTTGACATCCATCTGCCAAATCTTATAATCATAGTACGTAGCTATTACTAATAAAATCCTAATTGATTTAAGCATGGCAACAGGCGAGAAAATCTCCTCATAGTCGATTCCTTGCCTTTGGCGAAACCCTTTCGCTACTAGCCTTGCCTTATAGGTCTCTACCTTTCCATCAGAACCAATTTTCTTCTTGAAAACCCATTTGTTCCCTATAGGTATAATACCTTCAGGTGGGTCAACAAGATCCCAAACTTGATTCTTATACATGGAATCAATCTCGGATTTCATAGCATCAATCCATTTTAAAGAGTCTATATCTGATATAGCTTCTTCATAGGTAAGTGGATCATCTCCATGATCTACTTTTTCATGAGTAGATAACTCTTGTTCTTCTTCATGAAGAAAACCATATCTCACTGGTGAGTGAGATACCCTGGTTGTTCTACGAGGAACAGCTGTAGATGTTTCATCAATGGGTATAGGTTGATTAGATGGATCTATATCCATCTGATCTATTGGTTGGTCAGAATTCTCCAATTCTAACTCTATTTGCCTTCCTTTGCCTCCTTCTTGAACAAACTGTTGTTCAAGAAATGTGGCATCTCTACTTATCACAACCTTTTGTGAAGTAGGCAAATAAAAATAATATCCAAAACTATCTTTTGGATATCCAACAAATCGACCTTTTTCTGATCTGGTCTCCAATTTATCAGTGTTCAGCTTTTTGATATAAGCTGGACAACCCCAAATCTTAACATGCTTAAGACTTGGTTTTCTTCCATGCCATATCTCATAAGGTGTGGAAGAAACTGATTTTGATGGAATCCTATTCAGAATATACAAAGCTGATTCTAATGCATATCCCCAAAAGGAGATTGGCATATCAGTATAACTCATCATACTACGTACCATATCCAATAGGTACGATTTCTCCTTTCAGATACACCATTCAACTGTGGCATTCCTAGAGGAGTCAGCTGAGAAACAATGCCATGCTCTCTCAAGTATTCACCAAATTCAGTACTCAAATATTCACCTCCACGATCTGATCGAAGAGCTTTAATATTCTTTCCTGTTTGATTTTCTACTTCAGATTTAAATTCTTTAAACTTTTCAAATGATTCATGTTTGTATTTCATCAAATACAAATACCCAAATCTTGATTTATCATCAGTAAAGGTAATAAAATAATGAAAACCCCCTCTAACCATTTCTTTAAATGGACCACATACATCACTATGTATTAGCTCCAAAATATTTTCAGCTCTTAGCCCCTGTCCAACAAAGGGTGATCTAGTCATTTTGCCCTGAAGGCAAGATTCACAAATTGGAGTAGGCTCAGAGCCCAATGAGGATAGAATCCCCATTTTCTCTAGTTTTGCAATCCTATCTTCTGCAACATGACATAACCTTAAGTGCCAAATATATTTTGAACTTGAGTTGGTTTTCACCATGGCATTGCATTCTTTTAGATCACTTGCATTCAATTTGTGTTTGTCATTATTATCCAAATAATAAAGACCATCATTCATATAACCCGAACCAATATATTTATTTCTAAAATAAATATTGCAGACATCATCAGTGAACTGAAATTCATAGCCATTTCTAGTCAAACTGGATATAGAAATGATGTTCTTAAAAGTATCAGGTACATATAAAATATTATCCAAACACAAAACATGTCCAAACATGTAAAAAGATTTAGATCCTATGGCTAAAGCTTCAACAGTTGAGCCATTGCTAATCCGGACTCTAATATCTTGAGAGCGCAAGCTGCTACTGTTTGCTAGTTCCTGCATATCATTAGAAATGTGAGAACTGGCACCAGTATCTAAAACCCAAGCTGTAGATGAACTATGAGTATCATCAGAATCTAAATAACAAGATATGGACATACCTTAGAAGGTGTATCCTTCTTGTCCTTGAGAGAAGCAAGATACTGCAGGCGGTTCCTTTTCCAATGCCCATCCTTTTGGCAGTGGAAACACTTTCTTTTGCCTCCATCAGCTTTAGTCTTCCTTTTCTGTTTAGCTATTTTCTTGGAAGGACCAGGAATCTGAGGTTTCTTTTTCTTATTGCCCTTCTTCTTGTTGGACTTTCCAGTAGAAGAAGATGCAACCAAAGCTACCTATTTTCCTTTATTGCCTGGCATATTCTTTTGGGCAATAACCAGCATGTTGAGTAAACCAGCTAAGGTGCATTCCTGTTTAGTCATATGGAAATTTGTCACAAAATTCCCAAAAGACTCAGGAAGGGACTGAAGGATCAAATCCGTCTGTAGTTGGAAATCCATGTTGAAGTCAAGATGTTCCAACTGCTCAATCAGCCGAATCAACTTGTGGACATGATCCCCAACATTACATCCCTCGGACATCCTCATGCGAAGTGCCTAGATATCTCATACCTAGCATTCCTGCTGTGCTCACCATACAACTCTTGTAGGTGAAGGAGGATCTCACTCGCACTCTGCATGTTCTCATGTTGCTTCTGTAACTCATTACTCATGGAAGCAAGCATGTAACACTTAGCTCTCATATCATGCTCCTTCCACTTGTCCAAAGTTTCATGTTCCTCTTGTGTGGCCTCTGGAGGTAAGGGACCAGGAACATTTGAATCTAGAACATATCCTATATGTTCAAGGTTCAGGACAAGTTTCAAATTTCTTAGCCAATCGCATGATTAGGTCATGTCAACCTATTGTGATCAAGTATGCTTGCAAGGATATTGGATGGTGGTGGTTGTTTTGTGCTCATTTTTATCGAAAAATTAATCAGAAAATAACCAGATTAATTAGTAAATGTATCATGTAATTAACCAAAATGATTATGGTCTTTTAATCAAATTGGTCCTCCCACTAACTTAGCGAATCCTACACTTCCAAAGTAGAAAACGGAAATCCTAGTTGGATGGATTTCTAGTGGGTGATTGAATTCTTATAATTCTATTGATCATCCTCAGGTACATCCATTATTGGAATTACAATAAACTATAAGTGAGCAACTCTTTGCCCATCACATCTCATGTGAGTTTCAATCCTTTATCTAGCCCCTAATGCTCAAAATCTCAGGTACATCCATTATTGACTTCTTGCATTAGTTAAGTTGATCCCATTGAGCCAATAATTATGCAAATAATTTTAATGTCCTCAGGTACATCCAATATTGGCCACTAAACCATTTACATATTTACAACATCTCATGCTTAACAATTATTCTTAAGAAAATCTCTTAAATAAATTGCATCTTATGCAACTATTTAAAATTTCTTAAAATAATTGCCCCAATGGAGGGCCTATGTTATAATTACTTTAATTATAGCATTTCCAACTTAATCATTTGTTTGGAAGATTTTATGGTCATTCTATTTACTATTAAGGTCTCACTTTGCACATTATCCATTTAGCATGCATATATCATATAATTGCATACATTCCCATACATCTCATGCATTCATGGATAAGCAGAAAATATGGTATGATCATGGACTTTCTAAGGGATTCAATTCTGAGCTACCAAGAATTGAATGAGGGCATTCCTAGGTGCATTTCATTCATTCATTTTACAAGAGTTACTGAAGGAGTACATAATCAACACTTGATCTTGAATTCCTCCCACTGGTCCCACCAATGCTCTTGACCTCCTTGAACTTCTTGCAATCCAATATTACATAGTAATCCTTGGCATACCAAGTCGAATTTACAAGAACTTAAATAAATGAAATTACAACCCAAAAATTATTACAAACTTAATAATACATGCCCAAAATAAATTAAAATAAATTAATTAATTTACAATCCCAAAGAAACGTAAAAGAAATAAATCCAATCACATTGGTCTTTTATAGTCCATGATCATCCATCATGCATATCACTATTTAACAATTAAATAAAACATACATACTTAAATTAAATTGAATATCTCATATTCAACTTAAAAATTCAGATTTGAATATGATTCAAATAAATTTAAAAATTCAGATTTGAATCTCATTCAAACAAATTTAAAAATTCAGATTTGAATCACATTCAAACAACTTTAAAAATTCAGATTTGAATCACATTCAAACATTTTTTTAAAAATCAGATTTGAATCACATTCAAATATTTTTTAAAAAATCAGATCTGAATTTTATTCAATCAATTTTAAAAAATCAGATTTAAATATGATTCAAACAACTTTAAAAATTCAGATTTGAATCACATTCAAACAACTTTTAAAATTCAGATTTGAATCACATTCAAACCATTTTTAAAATTCTGATTTGAATTATAATTTAATTGTGTGATAAAAACTACTAACTAAACACTTTAATTCGTCAAAAAATAGGCCTTAGATCATACAACAATTGCAGAATTAAAAGCCAAACCATAAACCACCCATGGAAGCCAAACCATGCGCACCATTGATGGTGTCTTTTCATTTGTGCCGCCACTTTGACTTTGCAACCAACAATAAACTCTTGATCTCATGATCAAACACACAACTAAATCATATAAACATCAATCTAAATGGCAAATATAGTGGCTCTGATACCAATTGAAGGAACGGAAGCGTGAAAAACACAAGTTTATACCATTGAATTCAAAAATTTTCACCTAGGATCACATGCATCATGCAAGATTTATTTTTATCTATTTGATTTCAATGATAAACAACATATTAAAACTCTTTTAATATGTTTTTGGATCTGTATTTTCCATTTAACATTTTAAAATTAATCAGATTAATTTTAGAACCCTAGATTAAATCAAGAACGATTACACTAACCTCTTGATGCAATCGCAATGGTTCTGCGCTTTGAGATTCATCTTCGTGACACGGATGTTGTCCCTCTAGCTTGTCCACACCAAGAACACCTATGGCAGCCCTTGAATAGCTTCTAAAGCTTTTTCTATTAATTAGAAAATCAAGTTCTGCCTTTTAAGAGATTAAAGATGTAAACAGGACACTAGAAACAATTTCTAGTGTGCTTAATTCAAGAGATTGATGGCTAATCTCTTTGAATTGATAAGAGATGAAGAAGAAGAGATTAAAAACCTCAAAGTGGCGTGAAAAAGGAGTGTGGCTGCTGGTTGTGTTTTATTTTCTCATAACAACACTTAAATAGCTAGGTTAACACATTAAACCCTTGCCACATGTCACCCTTTGATTAGCTCTAGGTTTAAGTGACCCAATCACATTGTGCCAAGTGTCAAACCTATATTTAATCTTGATTTTAATCATCTTACATGATTAAAAAAACATTTGGCAAGCTTATGTGTTATGCCATGTGTCACCATCTCATGGTGCCACGTGTCACACTGCAAAATGACCAAAATGCCCCTGTGTCTTAATTTTGAGTTCTTAACCCAAAATAATTATTTTCTTCTTCTATTTAATTTATATCAAATATAAATTAATTAATTAATCTCTATTAATTAATTTCTCATTAATTAAATTCATATTTAAACACTTTAAATATAAATTTAACTTATATTATACATCCAATAATCTAGATTTTGTTTCAAGTCATGCTAGGGACTTCGCAATTTAATTGCAAACCAAACCTATTTAATTAATCAATTAAACTCTTTAATTAATTAATTAAATCATATTTAAATAGGTGATTACTTGTATATGTGTGTGACTTACTAGGCTCATCACTAATTAGCAATGAGACATGATATCAACTCTTAATATCATCATAACTCTTTCTTACCATAAATGATTTCTCTAAATCATTTTATGAACCTCATAGACCATGGTTAACACCTAGCATAGCATGCCATGGCCACCCAATTAGTAATAAGGTTTACCTTAAATGAACCTATAATCATATGTTACCATGCACTAGAATCTCTCTGTTACAAAATCCCAACTCAAGCTGGAGTCATGGTTTATGTCAAACTCCATTTGCTATGAATATTATGTTCTCTTTTAATTCCAGTTCTTGATTAAAAAGATTTTCTCATCAGAAACTCTTTTCTGAATAAATCTATCTGTCCTGGTCAGGAACTTGAAACATCAAGAACAATTAAATGAACATAGGATTTTATCTCTATTTACTTAGAGGAACAGATTCCATATTGATCAACACCTACCTCCATATATAACTAGTAGGAGCCAACACATGCCCATATACCCATACACAGTACAAGTATGAAAACAGTATCAAACTCAAACTACCTATATACAAGATAACTGTGCTATCTTAGGTCTAAAGATTATATGCACTGATATGATTTATGACAAAACATTGACAAGAGTAAACTCCATGTGCTTGTCATAAGTGTCACTGGTTCGGCCTACTTATCATTTATAAGTGCCTATCATGTTTGTTATATGGCATGAGACTCACCATTCCATCTTATTTATATCTCATATAAATAACTTGGGAACAAACATGAATACAATCTTTCTGGATAAGTCATGTCCTTATTATGAAGTATCCTCGATTGTGAACCTATTTATGATACTTCGTGCTAGAAATATTGTCACTCATATTCTTAACAACTTAAGAATAATATTTCTAATAAAAATATCAATGGACCTTTTCTATTACACATAAATATATTATGTAAACGGAAAAGTGGAAATGCCTTTTATTAACAAAAATATGTACAAGATACATACTAAATGATATGCTCTAGGGCATACTACTAACAGTTTCAGACTCATGAATTCTTGCAATTTCATATCCACATATGCATCGGGGACCCATTTCTGTCGGAACTCCCTCAAGAAGTCTGACCAGGTTAACACAGGTGGCTCCACCAGGCTATGGGGGATGGTCTTCCACCATTCATAGGCATCCCCTTGTAATAAGGAAACAGAATATTCGAACTTCATCTCTTCCGTGCACTGCAGCTTTCTAAAAACTCGTTCCATTCTTTCCAACCACTGTTCTGCTTATAGTGGATCCATAGTGCCTTTAAACTCAGTGGCCCCAAATTTCATCAGTTTTTCATATTGCCGAGCTGAGGGCTGTGGTTGTGCTGCAGGTACTGGCATTTGAGCTTGAGGTGGCACATTGCCCGCCATTTGCTGAAAGAAGGCAGCCATCTACTGCATAAATTGAGCAGGAAACTGCGGTGCTGGAGCAGGAGCTGGAGTGGCTGACCCACTCACATTCTGGAGTGCTGGGGCTTCCCCTTGAACCTCAGCCTCAACAGATTGTTCTTCGGAATGATCTCCTCCTTCCATTTCGTTTTCTCAAATTTTCTACTTCCTGTGATCAAACACAAGGAGGTTGACCTCCGTTAGTATATATTCATGATGTAAATATGTCATATGTATCAATTAAAGACACTTTCGCAGTTGTACTTATCAATAAAATGTTCATACACATAGTCAAAATTTAAAAAAAAAAAAAACATGCTCTGATACCACTAAAACATGTCACACCTTACCCCTCTGTAAGGCATAACATGATCCCGTAGAATACTTAATGAACTACCGAACTTCACCTACCGATAACTCATTAAGTACCCTACAAGGGATTTTAAAACAATTTTCTTACATTTTGGAAGTGGTGAGCATTTTGATAAGAATTTAAAATCATTTATTCAAGTTTAAATACTAATAAAAAATTTTGTCCATTTTAATTTTGCCGCAAATTTTATAAAAATTTTGACAGAGTTCCCTCTGTATTTTGAGAAACTAGTTCTTCAAAGACCTGTAAAAAGCACTTCTAAAAAATATTTCACAACTCCCAACCTTCAATGACTCAATCGTCTCAAAATATTTAATATTTCCATTCACAAAGCATAAAGCAAAAAATCCATATGAACAAATATTAAATTTACAAAAGAGAATCCAAAATAATATTGTTACAATTTATTTACAACTGCTCAACTACATTGATACATACAACATTTTTATATTTACATCAAGATTATCTACAAGGGTATAAAATAATACCCGTACAAAATGATCAAAGTAGTCCTCGATTTAACAGCAGCTCACTCTACTGCTTTCTCCTTGCTCTTATCTGCGACAGTAAAATAAGCTGTCGCTCAGTATAAAAATACTCAATGGTGCACAATAAAAATTTAAAATACAACAAATAAATCATTCATTGCCAAACACAATTTAAATATTTCTCAGTCACATTTTGCAAATATCAAAGTCCATAATGACACCATTTTGTCAAATAATCCATTAAACACAGTTTAGTCAAACAATTTTATAAACACAGTGTTGCCAGAGTCATACACAACTTAAGTCATGACACAAAATTTTTGATCAATGCCGTGTTGTACACCACGACAAAGCAATCTACAACCCCATTAATCGAAATCAATGAGGGAGGTGGCTAGCTAGCTAATGAGTACTCATCCGATCTACAACCTCAACTGGCAAGCCAGAGAGGGAGGAAAATAAAAGATCTCAACCCCATAAATGGAGGAGGAAATGTGGTATTGTCATGCTAAGTGTGAATCCAAAATCAATTTAAAATAATTATTTTCAATAATTTATGAGAGATCCCAAACAATTTTCAAAGTCATTTTTTGTAGTCACAAAGTGGCAACACAATTCATAAATAACACAGCGATTTCATAAAGTATAGCAATTCAAATTTTCAATTGGAAAATAATTACATAAATTTATTGTGCACAAACCTGACTGGAGTCGCCTCTAAGCCTTGACTCAGTCCCTCGGGTTCCTTCCCGATATTCTTTTCAACTGAAACACAAAATTTTACAATGTTTCAGTACTAGAACTTAACATAAATCCAAAATAAATTTAGCTTCACAATTACCTAGCTCTAACATGCTAAATTCGACGTTCTTTAAATTTTGTGTTTCGGGTTACTATTCACTGTACTATTCAAGTCAAATAGTTGACTTTCTAAGGCTTAATAGGTATGGGAACTCCAACTTCACCAACATACCACATTTTGGTCATTAAACTTGTTGGTTTTGGTCATTTTCTCAAAGCCTAGGTCATTTTGGCCAAATTGCCAATTTTCGGTTTTGGAGCTCCGAAGTTGCACTGTTCCATTGGTCAATCTACTGTTGGAATTTGGAAAAACTTCCTTCATAGAAAATGTTCCTTATTGTCTTAAGTGTATTCTCATTTTTGGATCACCCCAATCGGAGTTTTGTAGCTCAAGTTATAGCCAAAATACAGTTACTATTTACGTGCACTGTTTATACTGAAACTATGGTTCTGGCAGGTTTTTGATCCAACTTTGTTTAGTAATTTGATCAAGTTAAGTTCATAATTTGGTCTAACTTTCTTCATATGAAATGTTCTACTATGTCTTAGGTTTCCACCGGTTTAAGAATCACCTAAATCAGAGTTTTCTAGAGAGAGTTATAGCCATTCAAACATTACTGCTCAAATGGCAATCCTGCAGTTTTGCAGGTACAGTAACTCAACTTTGCTCAATAATTTGAATGGGTTAATGGCATAATTTCGGTTGGTGTTCTTCATTAAAGTTTTAGATCTATATCTTATCTAATTTTTGGTAAAATTTCAGGTCAATTTGACCTGTCTAGCTTGAATTATGACCAACTATTCATTTGGTCAGTTTGGTGCAGTGGCAGCCTGCTCTCATTTCACTTTGGTCAATTGTTTCACTAAGTTTTGGTCAGTTTTTGGGCATAGTTCTTTAATGAAAATTGTGCCCTTTTATGTCTATTTTTATCCCCAATTGGTGGCATATCAATTGGACTTGTAAAATTTCCGTTTTGGTCCTTCAAAGTTGGTTTGGTCATGCTGCAATTGACCTACGAATTTGTCTTCCATTCTAACAATTCCCATACATTTCCTTTGGTCATTATTGACCATTTTTCAGTCCACAATTGGTCAAAGATATCATTTATGCATTTCTCCAAAATTTGGTTCACAAACCCTAACATTCAAACCCTAATCTCACTAATTCATTGCATTTAACTACATTAATGGTTTTAATGCTAATCATTCAACTAATTAAGGTTTATACACTCATTCAAACTCATTAAATTCATGCAATTCATACTCCCTTCAACCAGACCAAAATTTCAGCAATGGTCCTTCCCCCATATTTGTTTCATTTAATCAAGTTCTAAGCTCTCTTTCACAACTAATTATGCATTTAAAGAAGTAAAATGGTAAGTAAGCACACTAACCTTTCTTAAATCCTTCAAACCCTATCTTTAACTCTTCTTTCTTCTTGTAATTCTTCTTCTCAAGTTGTAATAACAAGCTTTAATGAAGTTTTTAGGGAAGTTATGTTGATTGGGTGAAGCAAATTAAGCTTAAAAGTAAGCTTAAAGAAAAAGCTTTCATGGAGGGTTTTTGAGAAGGAAGTGGGGCAGCAATTGGGAAGGAAGAAGAAAAGATTTTTGTTTTTTTTTTCTTTTCTTTTCTTTATTTATTTAGGCTTATGGAAGACCACAAAAAGTCCAATTAAATAATTCAACTAATTAATTTATTTTTGGCATCATGCATGAGATCATGCATGATGTCATCACTTTTGATTTTTTCATTTTCCTCTGTTTTTTTTTTCTATTAGTTCTTTAATTTAATTCTCAATTCTGAAATTCCCTTTTCTCTGATTTTATTTGACAGTTAGGTCAGGAGTCAGCTCTCGGGGTCAATTGACCAAATTGCCCCTCGCCAGTCATCCCGGTTTGCAAATAATTCCATATTTCTTCCGGCTCCCTGACCTAATTATTTGACTGGCTTAACAGTTCTTTTTCGTGATTTTCTCTTTTCCACTGTGTTTATAATGGTCCTAAGGACCGCAGCGTCACATTTTACGGTTCGAAATTTGAGTTTAAAATGACTTCGCAGTCGTTCCCGAGGAGGTCACCCATCGCCATGACTCTCGGCTCGTTTAACTTCTTATGTTCTGTTTTTCTTATTTATACTTAACTAATTGGAAACCACTAATTATTAGTGTTTATGGTTTCTCTAGTTGTCTTAAGTATGGTTCTAATCCCCTTAATTGTCCGGATCGACACCGGTCACCGGAACAGTGAAATATACCAGGCTATACAAATAGGGGTGTTACAAGTTTGGATTTTGTAACAGAGAGATTCCAGTGCATGGTAACATATGATTATAGGTTCATTTAAGGTAAACCTTATTACTAATTGGGTGGCCATGGCATGCTATGCTAGGTGTTAACCATGGTCTATGAGGTGCATAAAATAATTTAGAGAAATCATTTATGGTAAGAAAGAGTTCTAATGATATTAAGAGTTAATATCATATCTCATTGCCAATTAGTAATGAGCCTAGTAAGTCACACACATACACAAGTTATCACCTAAATAAATATGATTTAATTAATTACTTAATGTAACACCCCAAAGTTCGGTAGTGCATTCTACTGCTCCAGTGACCAGTGTTGTCCGGACAGCTAGGATGCCTAGAACTACACTTTGACATGAGGGAGGAGACATAAAATAATGAAATACAAGAAAAGAAAATACAAGAAAAACAAAGGAAAAATAATAGCAAAGAAAGGTAATCAAGTTAAACGAGCCGGGAAACCTAGAGATGGGTGACCGCACCGGGAAGTCACGGCGTGGACCGTTGACTAGCCCTGGACTGCGGGGAACCCTGGAAAACATTTTTAGGACTTAAATAGACCCTTATAGAAGAATAAATATCATTAGAAAGATCAAAGAAAAATTAAATAATTAGTACAAAGAAAAGTGAGAAATCGAAAAACAGACAAAACCCGGTGTTACCGAAAAATCGGGAATGCAACCCGAACAAGGGCATTATGGTCATTTGACATCCCAAATTGTCTTTTTGACCTAAATGTCCATTAAAAATAAATAGTATTACACTTAGAAAATAAAATGAAAAATTAGTTTAGTGGTACCTAATACAAATAGCTAAAATCATGGGTTAATGTGGAATAAATGCACAATTGGCTTATTATATGATTATTTGGAGTTAGTGGACCATTAAAGGATTAATTAAACACATAGTGGGGCAGGTGTACTTCCATTACACCATCAGAAAATTTCATCTTCTCCATTGTACCAAAGTTGCCGTGAATGAAGGTGAAAGAAAACTCCATGGGCGTTTCATGCAAGCTCACTTAACCTCCCCATTTTCAACTCCAATCCCTTAAGTGGCTTCATGAAAGTTTGTCTACTCATCACAAGGAAGAGTTTGATACCAAATTTGAGAAGTTTAAGCAAGGTTTAACAAGCTCCAACCATAAGGTAAGTTAGCATTTTTGAAGATTTCTTTGATAAACTTTGTATACATGTTATGGGTGTTGGTTTTGTGAAGGAAATTTTTTAGTTTGAAGAGTATTGAGATATCCATTTTTGGGCAGCCATGTAATCATGTATTGATGAAGTTTTTGTACGTATAATTGATGAGAATTATGTTGGTTGTGATGATTTAATAACCTAGTGAATTACTTCATATTTATATGGTGATTTTTGGCACTTGGATGGGAATTGATGAATTGTAGGACAATTTGGTGTTGAAGAAGATTTTCGGCAGCTTGGGGACAATTGAATAAATGTATCTATTCATGGAAGTGTTGGCAGAATATTGACATAGAAGGATTGATGGATATGTATATGAACTTGTTGTGTAAAGAGTATGTAAAAACTAGTAATGTTATGTGTATGTGTAATTGTGTTTGGACTTTGGGAATTAGAGTTATATTTGGTGTATTGAAGATAATTGTAATCTGCCCAAAGTGATGTTAATGTAAAGTAATATATAGTTTTGGTAATGTACCAAAACAGATTTCGTAGGGAAGTAAACATATTGCAAGGTAAATGTGTGTAATTGACGTGTGTTAAGCAAAGTAACCAAGGGCAGTGTACATTTTAGCCAATAAGTTTAAATGTGTAACCTCAATTGGTATGAGACCAATTGGAGGTGGAACTAGGAACAAAATGTGCCAACTTTCATTGAGAAAACATACCAAAATTCTGCTTGCAAGGTGACCTAAGAAAATGACCAATTCGGATTAGGTGCAATTAGGACCTGAAAAATGACCAATTGGGCAGCAGTGAGTGTTTAGGCCATAACTCACTCAAAACCGGTCCAATTGACCTGAAATCTTAACCATGGATAGTTAAGACCCATACCTACAAGTCTTATGAAGACACCAAAGCCCAGAAATGACCAGAAGCAAGTCAAAAAGCATGCACAAGTTCGGGTCCAAAAACTGGCCGAACCAAAGTTGACCAAATTGACCTAATTTGATGCCATTTGACCAGCAATAGTATAATGACCATAACTTGGTCTACTTAACTCGGATTGACCTGAAATTTTGCCCCGCGTGCAATAAGACATAGATCTACAAGTTTGTAGTTTTGACCGAAACCCAAAAACCGAGGGAACTAGGCCTTCCAGCTAGGTCAAACTAGTATCCCGAAATCCAGCAATTTGCAATGAAATGCAAGAAAACGCAATATACATAGAATTGAGTTTGGTAACACGTACCAACCCTAAAACCCTATCGAATGTGACATATTAAGGACACCAAAACCTAATTTACCTTAAACGCATCGAGGGTCGGTATATTAGGTAATTGAGCAAATAATAGCCTTCAGTGAATTACTTATCGAACATTATCGTTAGAGACAGTTTAATTTAGTACTGAAACACTTCAAATTGTGTTTCTCAGTTACCAAAGACTCAGGAAAAGGGAAGGAAACACTGAGTCCAAACCAGGAGACAATTATCAGAGGTTTGTGCATAACTCGTTTTTAACTGATTTTGTTTGAATATTTCATATGATTAAATGACATATTTTTCTTATGTATTATGTTTAACAAGCATTGGATTTAATTCAATGATTATTGAAAATGTTATAGTATGTATGAATTTAGCTTTGTGAAGTGGTATTTCCACAAGTATTAAGCATTGTTGTGGATTGAACAAATTATGTTTTGGAAAATTGTGATAGAACATGTTTTGAATTGTGATGGTAATTTTCATGGAAAAATGTAAATTTATGATTTGAATTGTGATGAGCATAAAAAATTATTGGATATTGGAATTGACTTTGAATCGAATTATATTGTGATTTATGCTCACTAAAAGGATTGTGATATTGTTTTATATCTCACTATAGATGCTTGACTAGGTTATTACCCGTCTCTCTCATTTGTTGAGAAGACAATGGAGTGAGTTGTGTTTTGATTACCATGGTACGTGCACAGGCTTAGATTTTCCTCTGATTTGAGGTTAGATCTAAGTTTATTTTATCGTTATGGCCCTTGCGGAAGATTCATTATTGTGATGGTACTGTGCACGATGATTCGACCTCCCCGACCATAGGGAGTTAGAATCTGATTCGACCTCCCCGACCATAGGGAGTTAGAATCACATCGAATATGGCCCTTTCGGATTAGTCTTGCATAGTTAGTGAGATAAAGAATGAGTTTTGAGATAAAGATTGATTTTTGAGATACAACATGGTTTTTGAGATACATAATGACTTTTGAGATACAACATGGTTTTTGAGATACATAATGACTTTTGAGATACAACATGGTTTTTGAGATACATAGTGATTTTTGAGATACAGAATGGCTTTTGAATGGTAAGGAATGGTGATTTCAATTATGGTTTATGTATAATTGATTTTGTTGGAATTACTTAAATGGATAGTCAAGATTTGATAAATTGAATTTTGTGCTCCAAGTCATTTATACAAATGATTTACTTTATTGGCAATGAATATTTTGAGTTATGAAATTTGATCAGTATTCAGATTCCCAAATTATTTACTGTAAATTTTGTCAAGGTATATTGTATTATGTTTTAAATTATAGTTGTGCACCACTGAGTTCACCACTCAGCGATAGCTTTGTATGCTGTCGCAGGTAAGAAGAGCATAGAGCAGTGATTAAGTTGCTTTGAGGACACTTTCAGATAAGCTCCAGGTATATCATAGGTATACCCATGTACATAGGTTTTGATGTATGCATGTAATAATATGTATGTAAATTATTTGAGCAGTTGTATAAAAACTCTTGTAAAATATTTTGGTATGTAATTAAATGTAAATTATCGTGAATGCAAATTTGAGATTTCATTTACTTGAATAGTTTTATATTATATTTCTTGTATCTCAGTCTTTGAAAAATCACTATGGAATTGAGTTGAGAAAAATGTTGTGTTGAGAAAAATGTTGGAGTTGAGATTTGCAAATACATATTGAAGTGTTTTTTACAGGTTTCTTGAAGAACTGTTTTATCCAAAATACAGATGGCACTCTGCCAAAATTTTTACAGAAATTCCAAATGATTTAAATGTGTTAGTTCTATCACTTCAGTTCAAAAAGGTTTTTAACACCTGTAAATAGTGCTCACCACTGTAAAAGAAGTAAGAAAAGTTTTTAAAATCCCTTGTAGTGTATTTAATGGGTTATCAGTAGACGGAATTGGTAATTCATTAGGTATACTACAGGATCATGTTACATCTTACAGAGGGGTAGGGTGTGACATGTTTTAGTGGTATCAGAGCAATGGTTTTAAAGTAAATTTTGAACTGTGAATTTGAAATCTTTTTGTCAGTAACTACAACTGCTCAAATGTTTGATACATATAGTACATTTACATCATAAATATGAACTAATGGAGAGGAATCTCCTTATGTTGGTTGTACAGGAATAGAAAATTCTGTGAAAAGAATGGAAGAGAAGAATGAGACAATAGAACAGTCTGTGATGGCGGAAGAACAAGTTGAGGCCCCAGCTCCACAAAATGTCGAAGGCCTGACTGTACCAGTGTTGCCGGTACAAATTACTACACAAATGGCCCAGCAAATGGCCACTTTCTTTCAACAAATGGCTGATAATCTGTCAGCGCAAGCCCAAGTACAGACTCAACCCCCACAAGGGCAGTGTGAAATGGAAAAGAGGGAGAAACCTATGGGTCAGAGCTCGAACAGTAATTTGAGAAAGAGAAAAGAATTTGAGGAACCCCGAGCTCAGGGATACGATAGAGGTGGATCATTAAGATAGAGACCACCAAGGTCCAGTCGTCGAACAACTAGAAGTTCCTACCCTTCCCGCCAATGTGAAACTTGTGGAAGATATCATAGTGGGATATGCTATAAGGCCTCTGGAGCCTGTTACAATTGTGGAAAACTTGGACACTTTGCTAAAGATTGTGCTAAACCACCTCGATCTGCTCTCCAGAGTTCACAGACCGTCAGTCAGAGTCAAGATAGAAATAGAGTTGGTACTCCTCACCACTATAACACAGTGAATCAACCCGAATATAGTAGCGCACCAGTCGGAGTGTCCACTATGCGCTAAGTAAAAGGAGCAGAAACTTCAGATGTAGCTGCTGGTAAGTTCTTAATTTTTGAAAGAAACAATTAGTTATTATTTGATCCCAGCACTACTTAGTTGTGTGTTAGTGTCAGAACTATAGGTTCTGTTGTTATTCCTTTACATGGAAACGAATTTTGATGTATTAGTGACTAGTCCTTTAGGATAATAACTATAATAACAAGTATGATTGACATTACTTTTGGAAGAATTGTTAGCTAAAAGTATTTTCTAACATACCATAAATTATAAAGCTAAATGGCGAGCCTACTTAATGTAAGGCAAGAGGACCTAAAAGTAAGTTACAGTAATAGAATTGCTCTAGATGAGGGCAAAGATGTTACTGTTATTAAATGTCAAAGGAAATTGTAATCAGAATCGGTTAGGGATATTAGTGGATTCGAGAAAGATAAGATGTTAGAAAACCTAGTCCATGAGGTTATAACGTAGTGACTATATAATGTTCTTGATGTTTGTATTGTAAGCTGCAAATTACTGATGCAAACCTTTGGATTATTGTGTAGAGCTACGTGTTTCCTCGTGGTACAATAAGTAAGAATATTTGTAAGTAATCTATAAATTGATACAGTTGCACCCGAATAGGGTACTATTACTGGAAATAAATATAAAAATTTTAGTCAGAAATTTAAAACTTTAGAACTAGCCTGTCGAAAGACTACACTTGTAAGGTAGCTGAAGTCAGTAACTCGGTTACAATAATGTGAACTACCAGTACCACAGTAATTGCTATAAGCTTAGAGATATCAGTACAATGTATGATCCTCAGACAGATGGACAATTGAAACAAGTAATTCAGGTAAATTCAGAAACTCATTGAGTTCCTATAAATAATGAAATGAAATGATAAAAATAACCTGTAAAATGTGAAAAGCCCTCAAGAATATATCGAGAACTTGTGTCATTGAATCCGAGAGGAGATGGGACAGATACATCCCACTAACAGAATTTGTATACATTAATAAGTGTCAAGCTAGCATACAAGTGGCACCCTATGAAACATTTTAAGGGAACAGATAACTATGGATTTTGTGATGAGATTTTTGAGGACATAGAATAGTCATGATGCATTATAGGTTATAATTGACAGACTAACCAAGTCTGCTCACTTTTTGCCAGTCCAGATGGATTATAGCCTAAAAAGATTGGCCAGATTGTACATATATGAAATTGTAAAATTGCATGGAGTGCCAGTATCAATTGTGTCTGACAGAGATCCTAGGTTCACTTCTAGATTCTGGGGTAGTCTTCAGAGAGCCCTAGGAACTAGATTGAACTTTAGCACAGCATTCCACCCATAGACAGATGGCCAGTCTGAGAGGGTTATTCAGATATTGGAGGATATGCTACGGGCTTGTGTGATTGAATTTGAAGGTAGTTGGGATACACACTTGCCTTTGATTGAGTTTGCTTATAACAACAGCTACCAATCAAGCATTGGGATGCCTCCATATGAAGCTTTGTATGGTAGAAAGTGCAGAACTCCCCTATGTTGAGATGAGGTAGGTGAAAGGAAGATGATTGGGCCAGAAATTGTTCAGAAGACAGAGGAAAAGATCAGATTGATTAGAGATAGACTCAAGGCTGCATTAGACCGTCAGAAGTCCTATGTTGGTTTGAAAAGAAGAGATATTGAGTATGCAGTGGGTGATAAGGTATTCCTCAAAGTTTTTCCTTGGAAGAGAATTATGAGATTTGGCAGAAAGGGGAAACTGAGTCCTCGTTTCATTGGACCATATGAGGTTCTGGAAAGAGTGGGTCCTTTGGCATATCGGTTGGCATTACCTCCAGAGCTAGCAAGGATACACAGTGTCTTCCATGTATCCATGTTAAGGAGGTACAGATCTGACCCATCTCATGTACTATCAGTTGAAGAGATTGAAGTAAATCCAGACCTCTCATATGAGAAAGTACCCATAAAAAATTCTGGCATATGAGGTGAAGTAGCTGAGGAACAAACAGATACACCTGGTTAAAGTGCTGTGGAACCATCATTCAGGCCAGGAAGCTACTTGGGAACGTGAAGAGGATATGAGGAGACAGCACCCACAGCTGTTCAGAGACTAATGCAGTAAAATTTGAGACGAAATTTATTTTAAGGGGGAGAATTGTAACACCCCAAAGTTCGGTGAGTGCGTTCTCTTGCTCGGTGACCAGTGTTGTCCGGACAGCTAGGATGCCTAGAACTACACTTTGACATGAGGGAGGAGACATAAAATAATGAAATACAAGAAAAGAAAATACAAGAAAAACAAAGGAAAAATAATAGCAAAGAAAGGTAATCAAGTTAAACGAGCCGGGAAACCTAGTGATGGGTGACCGCACCGGGAAGTCACGGCGTGGACCGTTGACTAGCCCTAGACTGCGGGGAACCCTGGAAAACATTTTTAGGACTTAAATAGACCCTTATAGAAGAATAAATATCATTAGAAAGATCAAAGAACAATTAAATAATTAGTACAAAGAAAAGTGAGAAATCGAAAAACAGACAAAACCCGGTGTTACCGAAAAATCGGGAATGCAACCCGAACAAGGGCATTATGGTCATTTGACATCCCAAATTGTCTTTTTGACCTAAATGTCCATTAAAAATAAATAGTATTACACTTAGAAAATAAAATGAAAAATTAGTTTAGTGGTACCTAATACAAATAGCTAAAATCATGGGTTAATGTGGAATAAATGCACAATTGGCTTATTATATGATTATTTGGAGTTAGTGGACCATTAAAGGATTAATTAAACACATAGTGGGCAGGTGTACTTCCATTACACCATCAGAAAATTTCATCTTCTCCATTGTACCAAAGTTGCCGTGAATGAAGGTGAAAGAAAACTCCATGGGCATTTCATGCAAGCTCACTTAACCTCCCCATTTTCAACTCCAATCCCTTAAGTGGCTTCATGAAAGTTTGTCTACTCATCACATGGAAGAGTTTGATACCAAATTTGAGAAGTTTAAGCAAGGTTTAACAAGCTCCAACCATAAGGTAAGTTAGCATTTTTGAAGATTTCTTTGATAAACTTTGTATACATGTTATGGGTGTTGGTTTTGTGAAGGAAATTTTTTAGTTTGAAGAGTATTGAGATATCCATTTTTGGGAAGCCATGTAATCATGTATTGATGAAGTTTTTGTACATATAATTGATGAGAATTATGTTGGTTGTGATGATTTAATAACCTAGTGAATTACTTCATATTTATATGGTGATTTTTGGCACTTGGATGGGAATTGATGAATTGTAGGACAATTTGGTGTTGAAGAAGATTTTCGGCAGCTTGGGGACAATTGAATAAATGTATGTATTCATGGAAGTGTTGGCAGAATATTGACATAGAAGGATTGATGGATATGTATATGAACTTGTTGTGTAAAGAGTATGTAAAAACTAGTAATGTTATGTGTATGTGTAATTGTGTTTGGACTTTGGGAATTAGAGTTATATTTGGTGTATTGAAGATAATTGTAATCTGCCCAAAGTGATGTTAATGTAAAGTAATATATAGTTTTGGTAATGTACCAAAACAGATTTCGTAGGGAAGTAAACATATTGCAAGGTAAATGTGTGTAATTGATGTGTGTTAAGCAAAGTAACCAAGGGCAGTGTACATTTTAGCCAATAAGTTTAAATGTGTAACCTCAACTGGTATGAGACCAATTGGAGGTGGAAGTAGGCACAAAATGTGCCAACTTTCATTGAGAAAACATACCAAAATTCTGCTTGCAAGGTGACTTAAGAAAATGACCAATTCGGATTAGGTGCAATTAGGACCTGAAAAATGACCAATTGGGCAGCAGTGAGTGTTTAGGCCATAACTCACTCAAAACCGGTCCAATTGACCTGAAATCTTAACCATTGATAGTTAAGACCCATACCTACAAGTCTTATGAAGACACCAAAGCCCAGAAATGACCAGAAGCAAGTCAAAAAGCTTGCACAAGTTCGGGTCCAAAAACTGGCCGAACCAAAGTTGACCAAATTGACCTAAAATTGACCTAATTTGATGCCATTTGACCAGCAATAGTATAATGACCATAACTTGGTCTACTTAACTCGAATTGACCTGAAAATTTTCCCCGCGTGCAATAAGACATAGATCTACAAGTTTGTAGTTTTGACCGAAACCCAAAAACCGAGGGAACTAGGCCGTCCGGCTAGGTCAAACTAGTATCCCGAAATCCAGCAATTTGCAATGAAATGCAAGAAAACGCAATATACATAGAATTGAGTTTGGTAACACGTACCAACCCTAAAACCCTATCGAATGTGACATATTAAGGACACCAAAACCTAATTTACCTTAAATGCATCGAGGGTCGGTATATTAGGTAATTGAGCAAATAATAGCCTTCAGTGAATTACTTATCGAACATTATCGTTAGAGACAGTTTAATTTAGTACTGAAACACTTCAAATTGTGTTTCTCAGTTACCAAAGACTCAGGAAAAGGGAAGGAAACACTGAGTCCAAACCAGGAGACAATTATCAGAGGTTTGTGCACAACTTGTTTTTAACTGATTTTGTTTGAATATTTCATATGATTAAATGACATATTTTTCTTATGTATTATGTTTAACAAGCATTGGATTTAATTCAATGATTATTGAAAATGTTATAGTATGTATGAATTTAGCTTTGTGAAATGGTATTTCCACAAGTATTAAGCATTGTTATGGATTGAATAAATTATGTTTTGGAAAATTGTGATAGAACATGTTTTGAATTGTGATGGTAATTTTCATGGAAAAATGTAAATTTATGATTTGAATTGTGATGAGCATAAAAAATTATTGGATATTGGAATTGACTTTGAATCGAATTATATTGTGATTTATGCTCACTAAAAGGATTGTGATATTGTTTTATATCTCACTATAGATGCTTGACTAGGTTATTACCCATCTCTCTCATTTGTTGAGAAGACAATGGAGTGAGTTGTGTTTTGATTACCATGGTACGTGCACAAGCTTAGATTTTCCTCTGATTTGAGGTTAGATCTAAGTTTATTTTATCGTTATGGCCCTTGCGGAAGATTCATTATTGTGATGGTACTGTGCACGATGATTAGACCTCCCTGACCATAGGGAGTTAGAATCTGATTCGACCTCCCCGACCATAGGGAGTTAGAATCACATCGAATATGGCCCTTTCGGATTAGTCTTGCATAGTTAGTGAGATAAAGAATGAGTTTTGAGATAAAGATTGATTTTTGAGATACAACATGGTTTTTGAGATACATAATGACTTTTGAGATACAACATGGTTTTTGAGATACATAATGACTTTTGAGATACAACATGGTTTTTGAGATACATAGTGATTTTTGAGATACAGAATGGCTTTTGAATGGTAAGGAATGGTGATTTCAATTATGATTTATGTATAATTGATTTTGTTGGAATTACTTAAATGGATAGTCAAGATTTGATAAATTGAATTTTGTGCTCCAAGTCATTTATACAAATGATTTACATTATTGGCAATGAATATTTTGAGTTGTGAAATTTGATCAGTATTCAGATTCCCAAATTATTTACTGTAAATTTTGTCAAGGTATATTGTATTATGTTTTAAATTATAGTTGTGCACCACTGAGTTCACCACTCAGCGATAGCTTTGTATGCTGTCGCAGGTAAGAAGAGCATAGAGCAGTGATTAAGTTGCTTTGAGGACACTTTCAAATAAGCTCCAGGTATATCATAGGTATACCCATGTACATAGGTTTTGATGTATGCATGTAATAATATGTATGTAAATTATTTGAGCAGTTGTATAAAAACTCTTGTAAAATATTTTGGTATGTAATTAAATGTAAATTATCGTGAATGTAAATTTGAGATTTCATTTACTTGAATAGTTTTATATTATATTTCTTGTATCTCAGTCTTTGAAAAATCACTATGGAATTGAGTTGAGAAAAATGTTGTGTCGAGAAAAATGTTGGAGTTGAGATTTGCAAATACATATTGAAGTGTTTTTTAGAGGTTTCTTGAAGAACTGTTTTATCCAAAATACAGATGGCACTCTGCCAAAATTTTTACAGAAATTCCAAATGATTTAAATTTGTTAGTTCTATCACTTCAGTTCAAAAAGGTTTTTAACACCTGTAAATAGTGCTCACCACTGTAAAAGAAGTAAGAAAAGTTTTTAAAATCCCTTGTAGTGTATTTAATGGGTTATTAGTAGACGGAGTTGGTAATTCATTAGGTATACTACGGGATCATGTTACATCTTACAGAGGGGTAGGGTGTGACACTTAAAGAGTTTAATTGATTAATTAAATAGGTTTGGTTTGTAATTAGATTGCAAAGTCCCTAGCATGACTTGAAACCAAATCTAGATTATTGGATGTAAAGTATAAGTTAAATTTATATTTAAAGTGTTTAAATATGAATTTAATTAATGAGAAATTAATTAATAGAGATTAATTAATTAATTTATATTTGATATAAATTGATTGGAAAAAGAGAAATAATTATTTTGGGTTAAGAACTCAAAATTAAGACACAGGGGCATTTTGGTCATTTTATAGGGTGACATGTGGCACCATGAGATGGTGACACATGGCATTATACATAAGCTTGCCAAATATTTTTTAATCATGTAAGATGATTAAAATTAAGATTAAATATAGGTTTGACACTTGGCACAATGTGATTGGGTCAATTAAACGTAGAACCAATCAAAGGGTGACATGTGGCAAGGGTTTAAGTGATGACCTAGCTATATATGTGTTGTTATGAGAAAATAAAATAAACAAGCTACTGCCTCCCATTGTGTGCCGCCACCCTTGAGACTCATATTCTCTCTTCCTCTTCATCTCTCATCTATTCCAAGAGATTAGCAAATAATCTCTTGAATTAAAAATACTAGAAATCGTTTCTAGTGTCCTATTTACATATTAATCTCTTAAAATGCAGAACTTGATTTTCTAAATAATAGAAAAAACTTTAGAAGCTATTCAAGGGCTGCCATAGGTGTTCTTGGTATGGACAACCTAGAAGGACAACATCTGGTGTCCTGAAGACGAATCTCAAAGGCGCAAATACACTGCAGTGCATCAAGAGGTTAGTGTGTTTGTTCTTGATTTAATCTAGGGTTATAAAATTAATCTGATTTGTAAAACCCCTAAGTTTGGTAGTGAGTTCTACTTTTCCAGTGACTGGTGTTGTCCAGACAGCTAGGATGCCTAGAATTACACTTCGATATGAGTGAGGAGACATAAAATAATGAAATACAAGAAAAGAAAATACAAGAAAAATAAAGGAAAAATAATAGTAAAGAAATGTAACCAAATTAAGCGAGCCGAGAATCCTAGCGATGGGTGACCGCACTGGGAAGTCACGGCGTGGACTGTTGACTAGCCTTGGATCGCAGGGAACCCTGAAAAATATTTTTAGGACTTAAATAGATACCTATTGAAGTATAAATACCATTCGAAATATCAAAGAAAAATTAATTAATTAGTACAAAGAAAAGTGAGAAATCGAGAAAACGGACAAAACCCGGTGTTACCGAAAAATCGGGAATGCAACCCGAACAGGGGCATTGTGGTCATTTGACATCCCGAGTTGTCTTTTGACCTAAATGTCCATTAAAAATACATGATATTACACTTGGAAAATATAATGAAAAATTAAATTAGTGGTACATAATGTAAATAGCAAAAATGGGGAGTTAATTATGGGATTAAGGAAAGTTAATGTTAAACTAATATTAAATAATGGTTAGTGCTCCATTAACTTAGAATTGTGGGACACTTAAGAGCTAAAATGGGCAGAAATGAGTTCATCTTCAACCTCCTCTCAAATCAGCCGAATTTATCCTCCATGGGACTCCATGGCCACATCTTGAAGTCCTCCATGCGTCCATGATCCAAGCTTCTAATGGTTATGGTTTCTTCATTAAAAGTGATCACCATACCTTGGGCAGTAGATAGGCAGCAAGAAGACCAAGTTTTGGAGAGGTTTTGAAGAATTTCCAAAGTGGTAAGTTTGTATTTTTGGGTTATTGCTTCATTAAATTTAGTAGGAATGTTATGGGTACTTGAATTGTGGAAAGAATTTTGAGGTTTGATGTTTAAAGGGAGAGCTGTATTTTTGGCAGCCATGGAAACTCCTTGAGGACAGTTTATTCTTACTTGTAAATGGTAGATTAAAGGGTTGATTAAATATTTATGTGTGTAGGAATTAATTTGGGTGATGTATACTTAGTATATGTGAATGTATACTTGAATTTGGAAGCTTGAAAATTAATGGACTGTAATGTATGAATTGTCACACCCTACTCATCTATAGGATGTAACATGATCCCGTAGTATACCTAATGAATTACCGTACTTCTCCTACCGATAATCCATTAAATATACTACAAGGGATTTTAAAAAAATTTTCGGGAAATTTAAGTCATAGATTAAAATCTGGTGTTATAAAATTTTTTTCAAAATTTCAGAAAGTCTTTGTATTTTGAGAAAACAGTTCTTCAATCCTGCAAAAGAAAATGCTCCCAATATGTTTTCTCAAATACAACTCCAATAAAATTTATTTCAATTCACAATTCAATTCTCAATAAACAATCAATTCATTTTCAAACTAATCTCATCATAAAGAAATATTTCATTGATTACAAGACTCAAAATTTATAATACAAAACTATTCAAGTAAATGAAATCTCAAATTTATATTTACAATAATTTACATTTACCAAAATGTTTTACAAGAGTTTTTATACAACTGCTCAAATAATTTATATACATATTATTACATGCATACATCAAAACCTATGTACAAGGGTATACCTATCATATACCTGAAGCTGATCTGAAAGTGTCTTCAAAGAAACTTACTCACTGCTCTATGCTCTTCTTACCTGCGATAGCATACAAAGCTATCGCTGAGTGGTGAACTCAGTGGTGCACAACTATAATTTAAAACATAATACAATATACATTAACAAAATTTACAGTAAATAATTTGGAAATCTGAATACTCATCAAATTTCAAAACTCAAAATATTCATTGCCAATAATGTCAATCATTTGTATAAAATGACTTTGATCACGAAATTCAATTTATCAAATCATGACTAACCACTTAAGGTAGTTCCAACAAAATCAATTATACATAAATCATAACTGAAATCATAATTCTTTACTGTTCAAAAACATTCTGTGTCTCAAAAATCATGTTGTATCTCAAAAACCATGCTGTAACTCAAAAATCATTCTTTATCTCAAAAATCATTCTTTATCTCAAAAATCATTCTTTATCTCACTAACTATGCAAGACTAATCTGAAAGGGCCATATTCGATGTGATTCTAACTCCCTATGGTCGGGGAGGTCGAATCAGATTCTAACTCCCTATGGTCGGGGAGGTCGAATCATCGTGCACAGTACCATCACAATAATGAATCTTCCGCAAGGGCCATAACGATAAAATAAACTTAGATCTAACCTCAAATCAAAGGAAAAATCTAAGCCTGTGCACGTACCATGGTAATCAAAACACAACTAACTCCATTGTCTTCTCAACAAATGAGAGAGACGGGTAATAACCTAGTCAAGCATCTATAATGAAATATAAAACAATATCACAGTCCTTTTAGTGAGCATAAATCACAATATAATTCGATTCAAATTTAATTCCAATATCCAATAATTTTTTATGCTCATCACAATTCAAATCATAAATTTGCATTTTCCATGAAAATTACTATCACAATTCAAAACATGTTCTATCACAATTTTCCAAAACATAATTTATTCAATCCATAACAATGCTTAATACTTGTGGAAATACCATTTCACAAAGCTAAATTCATACATACTATAACAATTTCAATAATCATTGAATTAAATCCAATGCTTGTTAAACATAATACATAAGAAAAATATGTCATTTAATCATATGAAATATTCAAACAAAATCAGTTAAAAACTAGTTATGCACAAACCTCTGATAACTGTCTCTTGGATCTGACTCAGTGTTTCCTTCCCCTTCCCTGAGTCTTTGCTAACTGAGAAACACAATTTGAAGTGTTTCAGTACTCATTTAAACTGTCTCTAAGGATAAGGTTCAATAATTAATTTATCGAATTCTATTATTTCCTTAGTCAACCTAATATGTTGACCCTCGATGCGTTCTAGGTAAATTAGGTTTTAATGTTAGTAACATGTCACATTCAATATTCTTTTAGGGTTGGTACATGTTACTAAGTTCATTTCTGTGTATACTGCATTTTCTTGCAATTTGCTAGATTCCGGAATACTAGTTTGACCTAGCCAGACGACCTAGTTCCCTCAGTTTTCGGATTTCAGTCAAAAATACAAACTTTTAGATATATGTCTTATGGAACGCGGGGCAAAATTTCAGGTCATTCTGAGTTATGTAGACCAAGTTATGGGCATTTTACTATTGCTGGTCAAATTGCATAAAAATTGGTCATTTTAGGTCATTTTAGGTCATTTTAGGTTCGGCCAGTTTTTGGACCCGAATTTGTACAAGCTGTTTGACTTGCTTATGGTAATTTCTGGGCTTTGGTGTCTTCATAAGACTTGTAGGTATGGGTATTAAATATTCATGGTCAAAATTTCAGGTCAATTGGACCTATTTTGAGTGAGTTATGGCCCAAACACTAACTGCTGCCCAAATGGTCAGTTTTCAGGCCTTATTTGCACTTAATCTGGATTTGGTCATTTTTCAAGCTATCTTGAAAGCAGAATTTTGCCAAGCTTTCTTCATAAAAGTTGGCACATTTTGTGCCTAGTTTCACCTCCAATTGGTCTCATACCGATTGGAGCCACACACTCAAAGTTATAGGCCTAAAACTCAAACTGCCTTATTGAAATTCTTGCATAGACATCAAGCATCACTTTTAACACTCACCAAACTTAACCTTCAAACCAATTCTGGTTGTACCACAACTTAAACATAATTTATAACATATTATAGGTCATTTTGGCAGCTTACAACTACATTCAATGTGCACCAATAAGTGCAGAATTTGTCCAACTCAATTTACAACAATTCAATCATCAATTCATGGCCATTTACATGCCCAACTTCACACCATCATACATGCACTCAAACTGCCATAACTCCTATCACAAATTAACATCATTATTCCATAAACCAAGCATGAATTCTAGCATTCCTCAAGAGTTAGCAAACTGCCACAATGGTACACTTACATTCCATTACTTTCCAAGCTTTAAAATTCATTTTTCATTTACATATACTAAGTATACATCACCCAAACTATTTCATATACAATATACATTTAATCAATCATTTAATTCACCATTTACAAGCACAAATAAACTGCCTTCAAGGTGTTTCCATGGCTTCCAAAAGTGCACACTCCCATTCAACATCAAACCTCAAAAATTTCTCCATAAATCAAACACCCATAACATCCTTACAAACTTTAACAAAGCAATAATCAAAAACTCAAACTTACCACTTTGGAAATTCTTCAAAACCTCTCTAAAACTTGGTTTTCTTGTTGCCTATCTACTGCCCATGGTGTGAGGACTATTTTTAATGAAGGAAGGTGCAAAGAAGGAAGCTTAAATCAAGCTTGCATGAAGCTTTCAAATGGACGTCAATGGTGGATCTTCTTGGGAGAAATTTGGCTGGTTCTTGGAGAAGTGAGGAAGAAGATGATCTGCTATCCAAATGAAGTGGTAGTGGTCCACTTTCATGAATTAGTGGAGCACTATGTCAAAATAAATTATTAGTTTAATCTAAAATTTCATTTTCCCACATTAAGCTTCCCATTTTTGCTATTTACATTAGGTACCCCTAAATTAATTTTTCATTATATTTTCCAAGTGTAATATTATTTATTTTTAATGGAAATTTAGGTCAAAAGACAACTCGGGATGTCAAATGACCACAATACCCCTGTTCAGGTTGCAATCCCGATTTTTCGGTAACACCGGGTTTTATCCGTTTTTTGATTTCTCACTTTTCTTTGTACTAATTAATTAATTTTTCTTTGATATTTCTAATGATATTTATACTTCAATAGGGGTCTATTTAAGTCCTAAAAATATTTTCCAGGGTTCCCCATAGTCCAGGGCTAGTCAACGGTCCACGCCGTGACTTCCCGGTGCGGTCACCCATCGCTAGGGTTCTCGGCTCGCTTAACTTGGTTACACTTCTTTGCTATTATTTTTCCTTTGTTTTTCTTGTATTTTCTTTTCTTGTATTTCATTATTTTATGTCTACTCACTCATATCGAAGTGTAGTTCTAGGCATCCTAGCTGTCCGGACAACACTGGTCACAGGAACGGTAGAACGTACTACCGAACTTAGGGGTGTTACAATTCTCCCCCCCTTAAAATAAATTTCGTCCACAAAATTTTGCCCAATAGTCATCTTACAATAGTCATACGTTTATTTTCTCCCTTCTATACGATCGTATAATCTTATTTCCTTCGAATTTGCATAAGACTTTTAACAATCTAGTACAACAATTTTTTTTTTTTGTATAACACCAATCTTTTCTTACTATTGTGCTGTCTAATATTTCGGTTCATGTTCCTTCTTGAATGACCCTTGAGTTCATGTTAGAATCATTCATCTAGTCATTGGTCCTCTAACCATTCTAGTCTATAGTCTTCCTCACATTCGTAACATTTCTTTGTTATATATGAATCAACTGTTTAAATCTCTACTTCCATAACTCTTTCTATCTGTCAATATTCTATAACTTACTTCCTTTTGTATTGAACTATAACCTTTTGATATTCTAACTTTTGAGTTTTAGATCCCTCAGTAGGATTTTCAAACTTATTTCTAACAATTAAATTTTGTCCTGGCATAACTATACCAAAACAGATGCCGTTGGCAACTATTCTCATCTTGGTGTACTATCGAGTAGTACGTAGCTCTATACAATAATCTCAAGTCGGTACTGTAATCTGCAGCTTACAGTATAAACATCAAGAACATTGCATAGTTACTACGATACATCCCAATAGATCAAACTTTCCTATCTTTTATCCTTTTCGAATTCACCAATACCTGAAACTTATTCTGATTACAATATCCATTAACAATTAACAACTGTAACATCTCTGCCTTCATCTAGAACAATTCTATTACCACATCTTACTTTTACGTCCTCTTGCCTTACATTAAGTAGGCTTGCCATTTAGCTTTATAATTTATAGTGTGTTAGAAAATACTTCTCGCCGATAATTTCACTTATTATCACAATTCTTATACATTTTATTAACCCTGACCTCTTATCCTAGCGGACTTGTTACTAGCACCTCAAAGTCCATTTTTGTACATGGAACAACAATACAATCAATGATGCTAGCAATCACATAAGAATGGGTAGAACCTGGATCAAATAACACAAACACATCTTGATTAATAGTTGAGAAGGTACCAGTCACAATATCAGATGTCTCGGCCTCTTCCCTCTGTCTTATTGCATAGATTCTGGCTAGAGCACTGTCTTGCTCTGAATGTTTCACTGTGCCTTGGCTGCCTGCTAGGCTGCTTCTACCCCTGCCTCTACCTCTGCTAGATGGTTGTGAACTTCTAGTGACAGGGCTCTGAACCGATCCTTCTGCAGTAGTAGGAGGTGGTCCAACTCTGCGACTACTGGTGCAGTCCTTGGCAAAGTGTCCTATGCTTCCACAGTTATAACAGGCTCCAATAGCCTTATAGCATATCCCACCATGATATCTTCCACAAGCTTCACATTGACGAGAAGGGTAGGAACTTCTAGTTGTTCGACGACTGGACTTTGGTGGTCTCTGCCTTGATGATCCACCTCTATTATATCCCTGAGCTCGGGGCTTCTCAATTTCTTTTCTCTTTCTCAAATTACTGCTTGAGCTCTGACCCATAGGTTTCTCCCTCTTCTCTATTTCATGTTGCCCTTGTGGGGTTGGAGTGCATGTACTTGGGCTTGGTGACAGATTATCGACCATTTGTTGAAAGAAAGTGGCCATTCTTTGGGCCATTTGTGCGATAATTTGTACCAGTAAAGCTGAGTGCATTAGACCTTCGACATTTTGTGGAGCTGGGGCCTCAACTTGTTCTTCTGCCATCACAGACTGCTCTATTGTCTCATTCTTCTCTTCCATATCTTTTCACAAGATTTTCTATTCCGGTACAACCAACATAAGGAGATTCCTCTCCATTAGTTCATATTTATGATGTAAATGTACTATATGTATCAAACAATTGAGCAGTTGTAGTTATCGAAAAAAAGATTTCAAATTCACAGTTCGAAATTCACTTTAAAACCATTGCACTGATACCACAAAACATGTCACACCCTACTCCTCTATAGGATGTAACATGATCCCGTAGTACACCTAATGAATTACCGTACTTCTCCTACCGATAATCCATTAAATATACTACAAGGGATTTTAAAAAAAATTTCGGGAAATTTAAGTCATAGATTAAAATCTGGTGTTATAAAATTTTTTTCAAAATTTCGGCAAAGTGCCGGCTGTATTTTGAGAAAACAGTTCTTCAATCCAGCAAAAGAAAATGCTCCCAATATGTTTTCTCAAATACAACTCCAATAAACTTTATTTCAATTCACAATTCAATTCTCAATAAACAATCAATTCATTTTCAAACTAATCTCATCATAAAGAAACATTTCATTGATTACAAGACTCAAAATTTATAATATAAAACTATTCAAGTAAATGAAATCTCAAATTTATATTTACAATAATTTACATTTAATTACATACCAAAATGTTTTACAAGAGTTTTTATACAACTGCTCAAATAATTTACATACATATTATTACATGCATACATCAAAACCTATGTACATGGGTATACCTATCATATACCTGGAGCTGATCTGAAAGTGTCTTCAAAGAAACTTACTCACTGCTCTATGCTCTTCTTACCTGCGATAGCATACAAAGCTATCCCTGAGTGGTGAACTCAGTGGTGCACAACTATAATTTAAAACATAATACAATATACATTGACAAAATTTACAGTAAATAATTTGGAAATCTGAATACTCATCAAATTCCAAAACTCAAAATATTCATTGCCAATAATGTAAATCATTTGTATAAAATGACTTTGATCACGAAATTCAATTTATCAAATCATGACTAACCACTTAACGTAGTTCCAACAAAATCAATTATACATAAATCATAATTGAAATTATAATTCTTTACTGTTCAAAAACATTCTGTGTCTCAAAAATCATGTTGTATCTCAAAAACCATGCTGTAACTTAAAAATCATTCTTTATCTCAAAAATCATTCTTTATCTCACTAACTATGCAAGACTAATCTGAAAGGGCCATATTCGATGTGATTCTAACTCCCTATGGTCGGGGAGGTCGAATCATCGTGCACAGTACCATCACAATAATGAATCTTCCGCAAGGGCCATAACGATAAAATAAACTTAGATCTAACCTCAAATCAGAGGAAAAATCTAAGCCTGTGCACGTACCATGGTAATCAAAACACAACTAACTCCATTGTCTTCTCAACAAATGAGAGAGACGGGTAATAACCTAGTCAAGCATCTATAGTGAGATATAAAACAATATCACAGTCCTTTTAGTGAGCATAAATCACAATATAATTCGATTCAAATTTAATTCCAATATCCAATAATTTTTTATGCTCATCACAATTCAAATCATAAATTTGCATTTTCCATGAAAATTACTATCACAATTCAAAACATGTTCTATCACAATTTTCCAAAACATAATTTATTCAATCCATAACAATGCTTAATACTTGTGGAAATACCATTTCACAAAGCTAAATTCATACATACTATAACAATTTCAATAATCATTGAATTAAATCCAATGAAACTAGTTGTGCACAAACCTCTGATAACTGTCTCTTGGATCTGACTCAGTGTTTCCTTCCCCTTCCCTGAGTCTTTGCTAACTAAGAAACACAATTTGAAGTGTTTCAGTACTCATTTAAACTGTCTCTAAGAATAAGGTTCAATAATTAATTTATCGAATTCTATTATTTCCTTAGTCAACCTAATATGTCGACCCTTGATGCGTTCTAGGTAAATTAGGTTTTAATGTTACTAACATGTCACATTCAATAGACTTTTAGGGTTGGTACATGTTACCAAGTTCATTTCTGTGTATACTGCATTTTCTTGCAATTTGCTAGATTCCGGGATACTAGTTTGACCTAGCCGGACGACCTAGTTCCCTCGGTTTTTGGATTTCGGTCAAAACTACAAACTTTTAGATATATGTCTTATGGAACGCGGGGCAAAATTTCAGGTCATTCTGAGTTATGTAGACCAAGTTATGGGCATTTTACTATTGCTGGTCAAATTGCACCAAAATTGGTCATTTTAGGTCACTTTAGGTCATTTTAGGTTCGGCCAGTTTTTGGACCCGAATTTGTACAAGCTGTTTGACTTGCTTATGGTCATTTCTGGGTTTTGGTGTCTTCATAAGACTTGTAGGCATGGGTATTAAATATTCATGGTCAAAATTTCAGGTCAATTGGACCTATTTTGAGTGAGTTATGGCCCAAACACTAACTGCTGCCCCAATGGTCAGTTTTCAGGCCTTATTTGCACTTAATCTGGTTTTGGTCATTTTTCAAGCTATCTTGCAAGCAGAATTTTGCCAAGCTTTCTTCATGAAAGTTGGCACATTTTGTGCCTAGTTTCACCTCCAATTGGTCTCATACCAATTGGAGCCACACACTTAAAGTTATAGGCCTAAAACTCAAACTGCCTTATTGAAATTCTTGCATACACATCAAGCATCACTTTTAACACTCACCAAACTTAACCTTCAAACCAATTCTGGTTGTACCACAACCTAAACATAATTTATAACATATTATAGGTCATTTTGGCAGCTTACAAGTACATTCAATGTGCACCAACAAGTGCAGAATTTGTCGAACTCAATTTACACCAATTCAATCACCAATTCATGCCCATTTACATGCCCAACTTCACACCATCATACATGCACTCAAACTGCCATAACTCCTATCACAAATTAACATCATTATTCCATAAACCAAGCATGAATTCTAGCATTCCTCAAGAGTTAGCAAACTGCCACAATGGTACACTTACATTCCATTACTTTCCAAGCTTTAAAATTCATTTTACATTTACCTATACTAAGTATACATCACCCAAACTATTTCATACACAATATACCTTTAATCAATCATTTAATTCACCATTTACAAGCACAAATAAACTGTCTTCAAGGTGTTTCCATGGCTGCCAAAAGTGCACACTCCCATTCAACATCAAACCTCAAAAATTTCTCCATAAATCAAACACCCAAAACATCCTTACAAACTTTAACAAAGCAATAATAAAAAACTCAAACTTACCACTTTGGAAATTCTTCAAAACCTCTCCAAAACTTGGTTTTCTTGTTGCCTAACTACTGCCCATGGTGTGAGGATTATTTTTAATGAAGGAAGGTGCAAAGAAGGAAGCTTAAATCAAGCTTGCATGAAGCTTTCAAATGGACGTCAATGGTGGATCTTCTTGGGAGAAATTTGGCTGGTTCTTGGAGAAGTGAGGAAGAAGATGATCTGCTATCCAAATGAAGTGGTAGTGGTCCACTTTCATGAATTAGTGGAGCACTATGTCAAAATAAATTATTAGTTTAATCTAAAATTTCATTTTCCCACATTAAGCTTCCCATTTTTGCTATTTACATTAGGTACCCCTAAATTAATTTTTTATTATATTTTTCAAGTGTAATATTATTTATTTTTAATGGACATTTAGGTCAAAAGACAACACGGGATGTCAAATGACCACAATGCCCCTGTTCGGGTTGCAATCCTGATTTTTCGGTAACACCGGGTTTTGTCTGTTTTTTTATTTCTCACTTTTCTTTTTACTAATTAATTAATTTTTCTTTGATATTTCTAATGATATTTATACTTCAATAGGGGTCTATTTAAGTCCTAAAAATATTTTCCAGGGTTCCCCACAGTCCAGGGCTAGTCAACGGCCCACGCCGTGACTTCCCGATGCGGTCACCCATCGCTAGGGTTTTGGGCTCGCTTAACTTGGTTACACTTCTTTGCTATTATTTTTCCTTTGTTTTTCTTGTATTTTCTTTTCTTGTATTTCATTATTTTTTGTCTCCTCACTCATATCGAAGTGTAGTTCTAGGCATCCTAGCTGTCCGGACAACACTGGTCACAGGAACAATAGAACGCACTACCGAACTTAGGGGTGTTACATGAATCAACAGCTTAGTTTGGTGCACCATAAAGATGTTATTTCATGTTTGGTTTATGGAATATTAATGTTGAATTGTGATAGTTGTTATGGCAGCTTGGGTATATGTATGATGGTGTGAGGTTGGACATGTAAATGAGCATGAATAAGTGATTAAATTGTTGTAATTGAGTTTGACAAATTCTGCACTATATGGTGTATGTTGAATGTGATTATAAGCTGCCAAAATGATCAATAATATGTTGTAAAGTATGTTTAGGTTATGGTACAAACCAAAATTGGCATGAATGTAGAGTTTGGTAAATGCTAAAAGTGACCTTTGATGAGAAATGAAGGAAATGTAATGGGCCAGTGTGCATTTTGGCCTAGAACCTTAAGTGTGTGGCTCCAATTTGTATGAGACCAATTGAAAGTGAAACTAGGCACAAAATGTGCCAACTTTCATGAAGGAAGCTTGCCAAAATTCTGTTAGCAAGGTAGCTTGAAAAATGACCAAATCCGGATTAAGTGCAAATAAGGCCTGAAAATTGACCATTTCGGCAGCTGTTAGTGTTTAGGCTATAACTCACTCAAAACAGGTCCAATTGACCTGAAATTTTGATCATGAATAGTTAAGACCCATATCTACAAGTCTTATGAAGTTACCAATGCCCAGAAATGACCATAAGCAAGTCAAACAGCTTGCACAAATTCGGGTCCAAAAACTGGCCGAACCAAAATTTACCTAAAATGACCTAAAGTGACTAATTTTGATGCAATTTGACCAGCAATAGTAAAATGACCATAACTTGGTCTACATAACTCAGAATGACCTGAAATTTTGCCCCACATGCAATAAGACATAGATCTACAAGTTTGTAGTTTTGACCGAAACCCAAAAACTAAGAGAACTAGGTCGTCTGGCTAGGTCAAACTAGTATCCTGGAATCCACCAAATTGCAAGAAAATGCAAGATACATGGAAATGAATTTGGTAACATGTACCAACCCTAAAAGACTATTGAATGTGACATATTAGTAACATTAAAGCTGAATTTACCTAAAACGCATCGAGGGTCGACATATTAGGTTGACTAAGAAAATAATAGAATTCGATAAATTAATTATTGAACCTTATTCTTAGAGACAGTTTAAATGAGTACTGAAACACTTCAAATTGTGTTTCTCAGTTAGCAAAGACTCAGGGAAGGGGAAGGAAACACTGAGTCAGAGCCAAGAGACAGTTATCAGAGGTTTGTGCACAACTAGTTTTTAACTAATTTTGTTTGAATATTTCATATGATTAAATGACATATTTTTCTTATGTATTATGTTTAACAAGCATTGGATTTAATTCAATGATTATTGAAAATTATTATAGTATGTATGAATTTAGCTTTGTGAAATGGTATTTCCACAAGTATTAAGCATTGTTATGGATTGAATAAATTATGTTTTAGAAATTTGTGATAAAACATGTTTTGAATTGTGATGGTAATTTTCATGGAAAATGCAAATTTATGATTTGAATTGTGATGAGCATAAAAATTATTGGATATTGGAATTGATTTTGAATCGAATTATATTGTGATTTATGCTCACTAAAAGGATTGTGATATTGTTTTATATCTCACTATAGATGTTTGACTAGGTTATTACCCGTCTCTCTCATTTGTTGAGAACACAATGGAGTTAGTTGTGTTTTGATTACCATGGTAGGTGCACAGGCTTAGATTTTCCTTTGATTTGAGGTTAGATCTAAGTTTATTTTATCGTTATGGCCCTTGCGGAAGATTCATTATTGTGATGGTACTGTGCACGATGATTCGACCTCCCCGACCATAGGGAGTTAGAATCTGATTCGACCTCCCCGACCATAAGGAGTTAGAATCACATCGAATATGGCCCTTTCGGATTAGTCTTGCATAGTTAGTGAGATAAAGAATGATTTTTGAGATACAACATGGTTTTTGAGATACATAATGGCTTTTGAATGGTAAAGAATTGTGATTTCAATTATGATTTATGTATAATTGATTTTGTTGGAATTACCTAAATGGTTAGTTATGATTTGATAAATTGAACTTCATGATCGAAGTCATTTTATACAAATGATTCACATTATTGGCAATGAATATTTTGAGTTTTAAAATTTGATGAGCATTCAGATTTTCAAATTATTTACTGTAAATTTTGTCAATGTATATTGTACTATGTTTTAAATTATAGTTGTGCACCACTGAGTTCACCACTCAGTGATAGCTTTGTATGCTGTCGCAGGTAAGAAGAGCATAGAGCAGTGAGTAAGTTTCTTTGAAGACACTTTCAGATCAGCTCTAGGTATATTATAGGTATACCCATATACATAGGTTTTGATGTATGCATGTAATAATATGTATGTAAATTATTTGAGCAGTTGTATAAAAACTCTTCTAAAATATTTTGGTATGTAATTAAATGTAAATTATTGTAAATGTAAGTTTGGGATTTCATTTATCTGAATAGTTTTGTAATATTAATTTTGAGTCTTGTAATCAATGAAATGTTTCTTTTATGAGGAGATTGATTTGATTATTGAGATTTAAATTATGAGTGCAAATGAAGTTATTGAAGTTGTATTTGAGAAAACATATTGGGAGCATTTTCTTTTGCAGGATTGAAGAACTGTTTTCTCAAAATACAGCTGGCACTTTGCCGAAATTTTGAAAAAATTTTGTAACACCAGATTTTAATCGATGATTTAAATTTCACAAAAATTGTTTTTAAAATCCCTTGTAGTATATCTAATGTGTTATCGGTAGGCGAAGTACGGTAATTCATTAGGTGTACTACGGGATCATGTTACATCTTACGGGGGAGTAGGGTGTGACATGATTAATTCTAAAATCTTAAATGGCAAATACAAATCCAAAAACATATTAAAAGAGTTTTAATATGTTGTTTATCATTGAAATCAAATAGATAAAAATAAATCTTGCATGATGCATATGACCCTAGGTGAAAATTTTTGAATTCAGTGGTATAAACTTGTGTTTTTCACGCTTTCGCTCCTTTACTTTTTAGAGGAGAAGAGTTGTAACATCCTCATTTTCGTAGTTCGTACATCCTACTGTTCCAACAGCTGATGTCTGCCCTGGAAAGTCAGAATGTCTAAAACTACACTGTAATGACAGTGAGAAAGTATAAAATAATGAAATATGTAATGAGAAAAATTAAGAAAAAATTAAAGAGATAAAATGTGACTAAGTTAAACGAGCTGAACCCGTAGCGATGGGTGACCGCACCGGGAAGTTACGACGAGGACCATTGACTAGCCCTAGACTATGGGGAACCCTAAAAAAATATTTTCGGGACCTAATTAAAGGTCTACTGAGGTGTAATTGACATTGGAAATGTCAAAGAAAAATTAGTAAGTCAGTATAAATGAAAAATGAAAATTAAAGAAATCGATGGGTCAAGGATTAAATCGGTGTTACCGAAAAAGTCCAAATTTAACCCGAAGAAGGGCATTTTGGTCATTTGACACCTAGAGTGGACTTTTGACCTAAATGTCCATTAAAAATAAGTAGTATTAAATTTTGAAAATCCCCTGAAAAATGAAATTAAATATGAAATTCAATTAAAGGAAAAGTGTGGGAATAATTTGCAAATATTGAAACTTTGAATTATAATAATAATAAACCTAAGTTAGTGGGCATATAAAATACATAAGATGACAAGGAACAATCCACTAACTCACTTCATCTTCTCCAATTCTCTCAAATGGCAGAAATGGAGCTCTTCCTTTCCTCCATGGATGAGTTCCATACAAGCTCACCAAACTCATCATTTTCAACTTAAAACTCAAGACTCCCTTTAAAATTGGTCCTCACATCATGGTAAAGCTATAGGCAGCAAAAAGAAAGGAAACTTTTGAAGTTTCACAAGCTTGGGAAGTTCTTGAATTAAGGTTAGTACTTAATCTCCCCATTTTCTTTCATTACATCTTGTTTTGAGCATTGGGTGAGTTGATTTGTGAAGAAATTTAAGAAATTAATGTACATTTGGTGAGCCCTTCATTTCGACAGCAAGAAATTCATAGGATTTTGATGTGTTTAAATGATGTAGATAAGTTTAAAGATGATGTTTGATATGGGTATATGTATGGGAAGTGATAGGAATTGAATTGATTGAAATTGAGATATTTAAATTATGGTTTGAAACAATTATTGGAGATTTGTGTTGTTGCTTCATTTTGGGCATGTAACACCCCTCACCCGACTGCAGTGTAGCCGAGCAAAGTGTGCTACATTCGGTGCCGGAGCACCCTATCTTATCTTACTTTATTCCTTTCATATTTTGATCTCGATATATTTTAATATTAATAAATTTTTCGACGGAGAAACCAGCGGAGTTTCCCCTATTTTATTACCAGTTGACATATTTTACTATTTACCTGTTTGGAAGTTTCAATAATATTTTACAAATAAAATCTCATCAATTATTTTCATAACCATCTCATAATTCACATCTCATTCATATATCTCAATTTCATATTCATTTCCATGCATTATCTATATATTTCAAATCTGTCTTCGAATCCATACAATCTCATTCATGCTCAAATCACATAAGTAAAATTTTCAAATTTCTTTAATTTATATAATTTCATAATTTACATGATATATAAATTAATTACATATGAAAAAGCTAATTTATTAAATTACATTACATTTCTATTAATTACCTGCTCATAATCTACATTATAATACAATATCTAGCATTTTATACTAAATACAAAATATGATCTATATGGACCCTATCTACATGCATTGCTGAGGAGGTGACAACTTTGAATACTCCAGCCACTTCTGCAGATCTGGACTCCAAAAATCTTAGTCAAAGTACCTGCGCGAGGAAACAAATCCATCGCGCTAAGCATTGCTGCTTAGTGGTGCAATAATAGAATAAGAAAATAAAATATACAAATAAAGAAAGAACGAAGCATAATTTGAATATTTAAGAATCAATTTAATTTAATACAATGTGTCTAATATTAATTATCTTTTGTTCTCATTTGTTTCGCTTTGAAAGCGTTTAATTCCGAAATTCACAGGGATAATGTACAACATACAGAATTAATAAAAATACTCAGTTTATATTTATATGGAAATAGAAGGTACATTTAAAATATTTAGTTAAGTTATACCTATTTTTGCAACTCTTTTATCATTTTACTTAACAATTTTTATGTGGTTTGGATCATTTCATAATTGTAACTAATTCTTTTGAAGTCTTATTAACTCATTTATTTGATTTCTAATATTTTTAATTACTAATAGTCTTAATTTATTTTAATAAATTACACTGCCCAAGTAACCTACAACAGGCTGACTAAACTGGATAACGGGTCGTTGGCTCTGGACACCGCGGTGCCTCAGGCCGTCATACCATGGGACGCAGAACGTCAACCACGTATGCAGTCAGTATGGCTAAAAAGCCATGATATCACATAATCGGGCATAAAAGCCATGAATACGGGCATAAGAGCCATGAATACGGGCATACAGATATGAATATAGGCATAAAGCCTTTTGCAGTACTGCTAAAACAATACCCTATTGGCATGCCAAACTATCCAATCTGACACACATGTCTAGGCAATACAAGGGCACATAATATCATTAAATATTAATAAATTGTATTTTATGACTTCATTATTTCATGATAAATGTCGATTATAATTCATACATTCATTTGATCATTTATATGATCACATTTCACATTAATTATCCTTTTATACCATTGTACTCAAAACATTTTTCTTTTCTCATTTACACATTCAAGAATCTACTCATGTAATTATAATTTTTATATTTCAAGTTGAGTTATTAATATGTTATGAATTCCATTTGTGATGGGAATATAAGCCCTAACTAATTATTCACATCAATTTGGTGACTTATTTTTCATGTTTCAAGTAATCCATAAATATTTCATGGATTTCAAATTTATGGCCTTAATTTCTTTTTAACAATTTTGACTAGGATGCATAGTCCACATTTGTCATACAATTCTAAGCATTTAAGCATAGAATTGGTTCTAGGTCTTCATCTTAATTTACTAATAATTTTGATTACTATTCACCTTACTAGTCAACCCAAAATGTTGACCTTTTTATACTTAATGGATATATTAATTCTAATTACACCAAGATCCCACATTTTTAGTTTTACATTTGCTAGTATTAATTGCCAATTGCAATTTAAAGTCCCCTAGATGCATTTCTAATTTCAAATTTTGAATTTTCAAGTTTTGGTGTCACTATTCACCTTATTGGTCAACAAAAATGTTGACTTTTGGATAGAAAATAGGTACATTGGTTTTAACACACCCAACATACCACATTTTGCATTGAAAACTTGTTGGCATTAAGCATTAATACCATTTCTAAACTTAAACCAAGGGAAGCAGAATTTTTAGTTTTTGAAGCCTAAATTTACTGTTCCATTAAGCAGTGTTGTAGTGGGAATTTGAGGAAATGGTAAACATGAAAGTTGTTCCTTATTTTGTCTAGTTGAATTTCTTTTTTTAAATCACTCCATTTGGAGTTTTGTAGCTCCAGTTATGGTCCAAAAACCACAGCTGGCCGGATTGGAAAAACTGCAGAATTACCAAATCTACAGTACCATGAACAGTGACTGTGACTGCCATTTTGGTTAGGTTCTGGTCATAATTTGGGGTAGGTTTCTTCATGAAAGTTGTTTTTCTATGTCTTAACTTGTTGCTGTAAAAATTTCAGGTCAATTGACCCTATCTATAGTGAGTTATGGCCAAATGAACAGTTACTGTTCATTTGGTCATTTCTGCAGGTGCTGTTGCAGGGTATCCAGATTGGGGCGAACTTTTGGTCCACTTGATTTGGTCTTTTGGGCATGGTTTCTTCAGCAAAATTGTGCCATTATAAGTCTAGTTTCATGTCCAATTGGCCAAACACAAATTGGACCTACACAGCCAAAGTTATGGCTGTCTAAATGGGCTGGAATCACAGCCTCATTGCTGCTGTCTCTAGGCAGCCTTCCCATTTCAATTTGCCATACATTAGCTCACTTCAAATTATTATTAACTTGACTCAAATGGTCACTAATTGACCATTAGAATGTCCATTAATTATTTCATAAGCCAAGTCCAATTTTTCACTCCCAAAACCCTAATTTTCCCTTTCAATTCACCCATACACCTAGTTAAGCACTTTCATTCATTCTATATGTGTATATACACCTTAAACATAATCTCTAATTCATTTTAAGTCCATTAAAACCATCAAAAACACTCCATCATTGTTCCTTCCTTAGGGCTGCCGAAATTCATGGTGGACATACACATATATTTGGTTCATTTAATTCACAAATTCTTACTCAATTCAAGTCACTAACATGGAAATAAAGAGCTTAAGGTGTATAAGTGCACTAACCTCTTGTAGGGAAGAATTTTCCAAGCTCAAACTTCACTTTCCTTCCTTTTCTAGGCTGCCAAACACTTCCCCAAGAGGTATGGACAAGTTTTAATGAAAGGTGTCTAGGGTTTTATAGTGGAAATTCATGGGAAAATGGAAGTGATGCAAGAAATTTTTATGGAGGGCTATGGAAGAGAGGTCACATTTTGAGGAAGAATAAGAAGAAGATGACCAGAATTTTTGGTCCATTTTGTATCTTTTAAATGTTTTAAGAATGCTTGTTAACTTGTGATTGGTTGGGAGTAAGATAATGACATCATGTGATGTCATTATCCCTAATTTTCTTTATTTTTCTTTTCTTTTCTTTTCTACTAACTTTAAATTAATTTTTCATCAACCTTAATTCATATTTTATGTCATAATAATTATTTACTCAACTGGACAAGTCGGCCAAAAATCGTCTCTGAAGGCGAAATGACCAAAATGCCCTCCGTTTGGCTTAATGGGTCAAAATTGTCTGTACCGATTGAAAAATTTTTCTAAGTATTTTCTTGGCATTCTAATGCTATAGGAACCTCAATGACCCTTCTCTGGAGTCCCAAAAATTATTTTATGAATTTTTCCCTGGGTCTAGGGCTCCTAGTTGCGAGAACCGCAACTTCCCTCTGGGTTACCCATCTCTAGGGCACCGGCTCGTTTAACTTGGTTGTATTTTATTTCTAAAATTTTTACTAAATTTTTCTTATTAATATTTGAGTTATTTATGGTTCCTCACTTTAGTTTAAATATTTTTCCGAACGTTCTAGCTGTCCGGACCGACACTCGTCACCGGAACAGTAGAATGTACGGAGTTGCTACCGGGAGGGTGTTACAGGGCAGCCATGAGAACATGGGAGATTAATTATCTCATGAATTTAATTGATGTTTGGGGATGTTGATAAGTAAGAAAATGAGGGTTACACTTGGATTGATGAAAATACTTGTGCTAGAAATTGATTGAATGTGAATTGTTGAATTAGAACATTTGTATTAAGGATTTAAAAGTGGGACTTTGATGCTTTAGTAAACTGCCATATTGGGCAGCCTTAAATATCATGAATTTGTGTGTGAGTTTATGAAATTTATTAATGAAATATGATGGTGCTAAATGGTGGGCAGTTTGTGTATTTGCCATGGAAGTGCATGTGTAATATAAGTGTTGTTGTACATTGAATTTGGGTTGAAGTAAATGTTAAACATTAATGGTGCATTGTGTGCATTAAGCACTTGAGTGTTCTGCCCAAAATGCTTGCTGAAATTGTGTACAATATATAAAGAAGTGCCATGATTAAATGTTGAAGTATTGGGAGGAGGAGGATTGTCAAATTTGGAAGTGTGATGTTCAAATGCAGGTTGTGTATGTTGACAGCACCTAAATTAGGTCATAAGTGCAAAACTGTGAACCCAATTGGTATGAGGCCAATGGGGGGTGAAACTAGACACCAAATAGGCCAACTGTCATGCAGAAATGTTGCCAAAATTTTTCCTAGAAACTGACCTTAAAAATGACCAAATCCGGAATGGCAACCTTGCAAACCCAGATTTTTAACCGTATGAATAGTAGTCATTAGGATGACCATAACTCACTCAAAACAGGTCCAATTGACCTGAAATTTTGCCCCAAGTGCAATAAGACATAGAGCTACAATTTGTATAAAGAAACCAAAGCCCAGAAATGGCCAAAACTAAGTCAAATAGCTTGCACAGGTTTGGGTACCAAACCTGCCAGAACTAAAAGTGACCTAAAATTGACCAAATTTTGCACTAAAGGTGCAATCTGTCTAGCTTTAATAACTTGACCATATCTTGGTCTATACAATTCAAAATGACTTGAAATTTTGTCCCGAGTGCAATAAGACATTAAGCTACAATTCTTATGAAGACACCAAAGCCCAGAAATGGCCAGAACCAAGTCAAATAGCTTGCACAATTTCGGGCACCAAAACTGCTAGACTAAAAGTGACCTAAAATTGACCAAATTTTGCACTAAAGGTGCAATCTGTCCAACTTTAGTAAATTGACCATATCTTGGTCTATACAACTCAGAATGACTTGAAATTTTTGCCTGAGTGCAATAAGACATAGAGCTAAATTCCTATGAAGACACCAAAGCCCAGAAATGGCCAGAACCAAGTTAAATAGCTTGCACAAGTTCGGGTACCAAGACTGCCAGAATTAAAAGTGACCTAAAATTGACCAAATTTTGCACTAAAGGTGCAATCTGTCAAGCTTTAGTAAATTAACCATATCTTGGTCTATACAACTCAGAATGACCTGAAATTTTGCCCCAAGTGTAGTAAGACATAGAGCTACAATTTTGCTTCTTTGACCAGAAGCTAAAAACCAACAAAAATAAGACTTTAAGCTAGACCAATCTAGCACAACAAAATTGAGAATTTGACATTTACATACAATGATGCTTGAAGCAATTTGTCAATGAACGCCAACTTGTAAAAATGGTAAATTGCACTATATTGGCAGCATATTGAAATACGAATTGTGACATATTGATACTAGAATCAACTTATGCATGATGTATGAAAAGGTCAATATTTTCATTGACTAGTGAATTGTATAATGACTAGTAAACCCTAAAAATAAATATTTAATCTTGTAATATGCCCTAGTTTGCCTAGTTGACTAGTTTGGATAGGTTGGCATGCCAATAGGATTCTGACAGCTGTTCTGTAAATGACTTTACGTCATATTATGTTTTATGGCTTATTATGCCATACTATGATTTTAATAGCCTATGGCTATACAGATTGTGTTATTATACTCGGCTTAATGCCTGATTGATTATATGGCTTTTTAGCCACACTGTTTACACACCGGGAGATACTTTGTGACCGATGGTGTGACGGCACGAGGTACTAGATACCCAGCGCTAGTATATCCGTTTATCTAGTCTGGTCAGTGTATAGGCTACATGGGCAGTCAATTAAAACATTATTCAATTCAGACAGTTAAGTTAAGTATAATGAAATTTTAGTACAATTAAATTAAGTATTGAATGAATGAGTAAAAGAGATCAGCAAAAGAAATAGAACAAAAATATAAATTGCAAAACCATAGAGACATGAAATACAATATAGTTAGAATAATTTGTTACTGGGTAGTATTACTGAAAAGTTATAAACTAAGCACTTCCAAAGAGGAACAAACCAGTATATAAGATTGTTAATACTAGAAATACCATACCAAATTAAATTGATTCCTGAGTATCCGAATTATGATTTATTTCTTTCTTTATTTGTATATATTATTTCTTGTTATACTATTGCACCACTAAGTAGAAATGATTAGCGCGATGGAATTGCTCCCTCACGCAGGCACTAAAGGTAAAACTAGTAGACTGTCGACTGAGATTTTTGGAGTCTAGATCTGCAAAAAGTGTTAGAAGAGTTCAAGGTTGTCACCTCCTCCGCAATGCATGTAGATAGGGCTTATTTTAAGCATGTTTTCTAATCTTTACATTATAATTACTGCTTATATTGTAATGTGAATTAGTAACTGTAATTTTATTTATATATTCTGTACCTGACAAATTTATGTACTTAATTGGCAAATTATATATGTTAATGAAATATAAAAATTCTGATATCTGAGTTGATTATGTAATCATAATGATTCTGAATGAGATTGAGTTTGAGAAATTTTGAGACTGAATCTGCGTTTGAGAAACTATTGAGAATGCTTTGGGACAATCTGAGTTATGAATTTGAGTATATATTGAAATTATTTTTGGCAGGTTCAAAAGAATTGTTAGTCCAAATTACTGCTGGCACTCTGCTGGATTATCATTAAAATTTTTGAATTTTCCAAATTAGTCAGATTTTGATAAACAGTAAAAATAGCCTAAACCTCAGATAAAGTTTTTGAACAAGTAAATCTAGAACTATAATGAAATCAGATAAGATCAGGTGCTCCAGCACTCCGTGTGACACGCCTTGCTCGGCTACACTGTAGACGAGTGAGGGATGTTACATGACAAATCTCATATTCATAGTATGCAGCTATTACTAATAGAATCCTAATTGATTTAAGCATAGCAACAGGCAAGAAAGTGTAACACCCCTATTTGCATAGCCTGGTATATTTTACTATTCCGGTGACTGGTATTGGTCCGGACAATTAAGAGAATTAGAACCACATCTAAGACACCTAGATAAGGCCTTAACACAAATAATTAGTAATTTCCAAATAGTTAAGTATAAAGAAGAAAAACAAAGCATAAAAAGTTAAATGAGTCGTGAGTCACAGCGATGGGTGACCTTCTCGGGAAATGATTGCGAGGTCAGTCTTAACTCAAATTTTGAACTAAAAAATGTGACGCCACGGTCCTTAGGACTATTGTGAACATAGTAGAAAAGAAAAAATCACAGAAAAGAATTTTTAAGCAGGTCAAATAATTAGGTCAGGGATCCGGAAGAAATATCAAATAACTTACAAACCGAATTGAACCAGCGAGAGGCAAATTGGTCAATTCATCCCTAGAGGTGATTCATGACCTAACTGTCCAATAAAATCTAAGAAGTGAAAAATTCGGAGTATAGAATTAAATTAAAGAACTATGAAAAAATAAAGGAAAAGAAAAGAAAAGAAAATAAATTTTTATGACATCATCCTAATGAGGTAAGCATGACATCAAAAAAGTAATTATAATTTAATTAACTAATTATGGATAACTATAAAGAAAATAAAATGAAAATTAAAAGCATAATTTTGGTCTTCTTCCACCTCTCTTTGTCGCCACACTTCACTCATCTCTCTCTCTCATAAATTTCTCTCAATTTCCACCATGGAAGCTTATGGTTAAGCTTCCTAAACTCTAATTTCAACCCTAAATCCCCTACTTTCCTTGTAACACCCTCCCGGTAGTTATCGGGTTTGCTACAGCCTATATGCATACCTGAATGGAAATGGGATCGGGTCACCATGGATTTTGTAAGTGGTCTACCTCTCACCCGGAAGAAACATGATGCAGTATGGGTGATAGTTGATAGATTGACTAAGTCAGCACACTTTCTGCCAGTTAGGACTGACTACTCACTGGAAAAGTTAGCAGAATTGTATATCAGTGAGATAGTTAGACTGCATGGAATTCCACTTTCCATCATATCTGATCGAGACCCAAGGTTTACATCGAGATTTTGGAAGAAGTTCCATGAATCCTTGGGTACACAACTCCACTTCAGCACAGCTTTCCATCCTCAGACGGATGGGCAATCAGAAAGAGTAATCCAGGTAAACAATTGAAACCAATTAGATAAATACACATATTGAACTGAAATGATAATAATAACATGAAATATATGTCAGGTCCTTGAGGATATGCTGAGGAGTTGTGTCATTGAGTTTGAGGGAAGTTGGGATAGGTACCTCCCATCGCGAATTTGCATACAACAATAGCTACCAAGCTAGCATTCAAATGGCCCCATATGAAGCCTTGTATGGGAGAAAATGTAGAACGCCAGTGTCTTTGGGTGAATTGGCGAAGACAAGCGGTAGGGCGGACACGGTGAAACAGACGAGGAGAAAGTAAAACTAATCAAAGCCAATCTAAAGGTTGCCTCGCATGCATGTAAATCTTATACCGACCTGAAGAGAAAAGAAATAGAATATGCTGTTGGCGACAAAGTGTTCCTCAAGGTGTCACCGTGGAAGAAAGTACTGAGGTTTGGAAGAAAAGGTAAGTTAAGCCCTAGGTTCATTGGCCCATATGAAGTCATTGAACGTGTGGGTCCAGTGGCCTATAGGCTAGCTTTACCACGGAGTGGACAAGATCCACAATGTGTTCCACGTGTCCATGCTCAGAAGATACCGCTCAGATCCTTCACATGTCATCTCCAGGGAAGAAATTGAAATACAATCGGATTTGACATATGAAGAAGAACCTCTACGGATCCTGGCTCGGGAAGTGAAAGAATTGAGAAACAAGCAGATTCCACTGGTGAAAGTGCTTTGGAGGCACCACAACACCGAGGAGGTAACTTGGGAAAGTGAAGAGACGATGAGGCAACAGTTCCCTCAACTGTTTGCATCAGGTAAATTTCGAGGACGAAATTTAAATTAGAGGGGAAGAGTTGTAACACCCTCCGGGTAGCAACTCCGTACATTCTACTGTTCCGGTGACCGGTGTCGGTCCAGACAGCTAGAACGTTCGGAAAAATATTTAAACTAAAGTGAGGAACCATAATTAACTCAAATATTAAATAGAAAAATTTAGTAAAAATTTTAGAAATAAAATACAACCAAGTTAGGCAATGGTGCCTAGCGATGGGTAACCCAGAGGGAAGTTGCGGTTCTCGCAACTAGGAGCCCTAGACCCGGGGGAAAAATCATAAAATAATTTTTGGGACTCCAGAGAAGGGTTATTGAGGTTCCCATGGCATTAGAATGCCAAGAAAATACCTAGAAAATTTTTTCAATCGGTATAGACAATTTTGACCCATTAAGCCAAACGGAGGGCATTTTGGTCATTTCGCCTTCAGAGGTGATTTTTGGCCGACTTGTCCAGTTGAGTAAATAATTAATATGACATAAAATATGAATAAACATTACTAGAAATTAAATTGAAAATGAGTAGTGAAGAAAAGAAAAGAAAATGAGGAAAAAGGCTTATTTATGACATCATGATGATGTCATTTAAAAGCTATAACCAATCATATTTAAACAACCTATTAACTAACAAATAAAAGAGACAAATTGAGACCAAAATAAATCAAAAAGCCAGCAGCCATCCCCTTCCCCAAAACCAGCCGAAATTCATACCCTAGCCCAACCTCCATTGACAACTTCAAGCAAGCTCCATTTCCCTCTTCATTTCACCATAAACCCTAGACACCTTTCACAAAAATTTATCCTTGCACCTTGCATAACCTTTTGGCAGCCAGGAAAAGGAATAGAAGTGAAGTTTTGAGCTTGGGAAAAATCTGCCTACAAAAGGTTAGTGCACATATGTATTTAAAACTCATTAATTCCATGTTAGAGATTTGTAATAGGTAAGAAATTGTGAAATAAATGAACCAAACTCATGTGTATGTCCACCATAGAATTCGGAAGCCTTAAGGAAGGAATGATTTTGATTGTTTTGATGGACTTAGAGTGGACTACAAATGATGTTTAAGGTATATATCTACATGGATAATGAATTAGTGTGCTAACTAAAGCATCTTGTATGAATCATAATGTGAAGCTAGGGTTTTGGGAATAAAAATGTGAACTTGGCTTATGAAATTGTTAAAGAACATCCTAATGGTCAATTAGTGACCATTTGAGAAAATTTGACCATAATTTGGACAGAAATATAGCATGGCAAAGTGAATGAGTATGCTGCCTAGTGAGTGCAGCAGGGTGGCTGTGATTCCAGCCCACTTGGACTGCCATATCTTTGGCTGTGTTGGTCCAATTGGTGTTTGGCCAATTGGACATGAAACTAGGCTTATAATGGCACATTTTTGCTGAAGAAACCATGCCCAAAAGACCAAAGCAAGAGGACCAAAAGTTGGCCCCAATCCGGATACCCTGCAACAGCACCTGCAGAAATGACCAAATGAACAGTAACTGTTCATTTAGCCATAACTCACTGTAGAAATGGTCAATTGACCTGAACTTTTTACAGCAACAAGTTAAGACATAGAAAAACAACTTTCATGAAGAAACCTACCCCAAATTATGACCAGAACCTAACCCAAATGGCAGTCACAGTCACTGTTCATGGTACTGTAGATTTGGTAATTCTGCAGTTTTGGCAATCCGGCCAGCTGTGGTTTTTGGACCATATCTAGAGCTACAAAACTCCAAATGGAGTGATTCAAAAAAATAAATTCAACTAGACAAAATAAGGAACAACTTTCATGTTTACCATTTCCTCAAATTCCCACTGCAACAGGGCCCAATGGAACAGTAAAGTTGGGTCACAAAAACTGAAAATTCTGCTCTCTAGGTTTTAGGTTTGGAAATGGATTTAGGGGTTAATTCCAACAAGTTTTAAATGCAAAATGTGGTATGTTGGGAGTGTCAAAACCAATATACCTATTTTCTATCCAAAAGTCAACATTTTTGTTGACCAATGGGGTGAATAGTGACACCAAAACTTGAAATTCACAAATTGAAGAATTTAAAAGTTTCAAATGCCCTAGTATACCTAACAAGATTGGTTTGGATAGTTTGGCATGCCAATAGGGTTCAGTTAGCAGTACTGCACATGGCAATATGCCATTATGTGATTTTATGGCTTTTAGCCATTCTGACCTTGTATTGAGATTCGACCTTATGCCTGATGTTATCACGACATTGTTAGTTACATTGCACTGGGAGATGCATATGTGACTGATGGTGTGACGGCCCGAGGTACTTAATACCCAGTGCCAGTTTACCCGTTTATCCAGTCCAGTCATCTAGTGTAGGTTACTTGGGCAAACAAATGAATGAAAGTGGACAAAGTTAATGATATACAAATTCAAAAACAAATAAAACATATACATTCACTACATATTTATTTTCTGCTATTTTCTTTTATTTTATTATTGCACCACTAAGCATTATTGCTTAGCGCGTTGCTTTTGCCACGCGTAGGTACTGGAGATACTGATCGTGAGCCCAGTAGACCGCAGACTGGGTGAGTCCATCATGCGATTACGCACGATGTCCGTGTCACCTCACCACCTGCAGTGCATTGGTAGGGCACTAGGTGTCATTTTGTCATTTTGTAACTAAATTTTTATTTTCTCATATGTATTTAGAATTATGTAATGTATTTTGATGTTCATGTAAATTATGAAAATTGTATTTGTGAATGGAAAAGTAAATATCTAATTGTGATTTATACTTGATTATCACATGTGATGGATGATTGAGAACTGAAATTATAGAATGTTGTTGAGATTTTGATATTGGAGTTTGAGATGATGAGACATGAATATTGGAAGTGTTTTTCACAGGTTCCGAAGAACTGTTTTCTCCATTTTTAGCCGGTACTCTGCCGGATTTTCTTTAAAATTTTCGGAACCTCAAATAAATAATACTTTTGATAAATGGCTTAAATAAATTATATTTCATAAACTATATTCAAAACTATGACAAAAATTAATTAAGGTAAAATAGAGTGTGCCGGTACACCGTGTGACATATCTTACTCGGATATACTGTAGCCGGGTAAGGGGTGTCACATTCCTTAAAGAAAACTAGTAATTGAGCCTTGAAAAGAAGATTGAATAAAGAAAAATTCAAGAAGAAGGTGGAAAAATTTAAGAGGGAGAAGCTACAAAAAGAGGTTAGTTCAAATCATCTAATCTCTCCTTATATTCATGCATATATACTTGAATTAACTTAGAAAATTGAGAAAAATGAAATAAAATCAAGCATGTTAGAACCCTAATGAAATTTGGCTGCCATGGTGGTAGTGTGAATTGATGTGTTTTGGTTTGATAAAATATGTATACAAGTTCAATTAAATGTGTAGATATGTTTAGATACCTTAATTGCATAAATTGAAACACTTGGAAAAATTAGGGTTCTTGACTTAGGGTTTGGAAAAGAAAAATTTTAGAAAATGGTCAATGGATGCAAATGATCTTAATGAGGGTTAGAAATGGTCAAATGGGACCATTTGTGGTGTGTGTGAATTGATAGAACCAAATTGCAATTCGGATTGATTAGTGTTCATATTTTAGCAGCTTGACATAGGTCCCTTTCAGGGACTAAAACTGAAAATTTACTAACCTAATTGGTATGATGTCAATTGGGAATAAAACTAGACACAAAATGGACAATTTTTCGTTCAGGAACTATGCCCAGAAAATGACCATAACTTAGTGAACAATTAGGCCAAACCCGGATTTGGGCATTCTGCTCTTTACAAAAATGACCAAATGAACAATAGTTACATAAATGACCATAACTTGACCTAGGAGGGTCCAAATGACCTGAATTTTATACTGATGAAAAGCTGAGACATAGCATTACAACTTTTATGAAGAACACAAACCCAAATTTTGACCATAACCTATCCAAAAAGTCACCTGTAGTCAGCATACTAAAACTGCCAGTATCCAGCAAATGCCCAGAATTTTGGGTTGTAATTAATCTGGCTAGCCTTAGAAAAATAGGCATAACTTGGGTTAAAAAACTCTAAATGAAGTGATTTAAAAAGGAAATTAAAGCTAATACACTTAGCCAAATTCTCACAGTAACTAGACTAATGGAATAGTAGAAAATAGGGGACCAAAACTGAAAAATTGTAATTTCTCTCAGGAGACTTAGAAATTGAATTGGAAATCAATGCCAACAAAATTGACACCCAAAATGTGGTATATGGGTGCAATTAAAACTAATAAACCTATTAAGTATAGAAAATTCAACATTTTAACTTGAATAGTGTCATGAATAGTGCCACCATTCACAAAAATGTGAAAGACCTGAAATTTATAAACAGTAATAGGTATGATAAGTCTGTAAAGAAATTGTTGGAATTTAAGTGTTAGAAATGGATACTGAAGCACTTTAAATTTATGTGTTTCAGTTGAAAAGTGATCTTCGAAGGAGAAACGAAAGTTTGAGTAAATTGAGTTGACAAAAGAGGTTTGTGCACAACTAGTTTTTAATTGAATTTGTTTTAGTTTTGTAAAATATTATTTCAACAATTATTGAATATTGTTTTGGATTGGATAAATTATGTTTAGAAAATTTCGTTGGAATTATGTTTTGAATTGTTACAGGCAATTTGCATGAATAAAATACAAAATTTTCTTTTGGATTGTAATGAGCATAAAAAAATTATGGAATATTGGAATTAATCTTGAATTAATATTGTGTTGTGATTTATTCTCACAAAAAGGACAAAGAAATGCATAATATGGTTTTATATCTTACTATAGATGCGTAACTAGGTTATTACCCGTCTCTATATCATTTGTTGAGGAGACAATGGAGTTAGCTTTGTTTTATTTTGAATACCATGGTATGTGCACAGGCTTAGATTCTCCTCTTATTAGAGGTTAGATCTAAGTTTTTCATTGGCCCTTTCAGAAGTTTCATTATTATGTTGTGTACTGTGCACTATGATTCGACCTCCCCGACCATAGGGAGTTAGAATCACCTCGAAGATGGCCCTTTCAGATTAGTCTTGCATAGTTAGTGAGATAAAGAATGGGTTTTGATTGATAATAAATTGTGATTTTAAATGAGATTGTGCACAAATGATTTTGTTAAAATAATTGCTTATTTCCTTAATTGTAGGAATTATTTTTATTGTTCAGATGTGATTTGATAAATTGAAATTTTGATCAAGGTTATTTTAACATGTGACTATTATTATTGGCAATGAAAATTTTGATATTTGAAAATTGGTTAAATTTTGAGATTCCAAAATTTTTGGTATAATTATTATCAATATATATTGTATTACATCTTAAATTATAGTTGTACACCACTGAGTTCACCACTCAGCGATAGCTTTGTATGCTGTCACAGGTGAGAGTAAAGATAGAGCAGTTGAGTGAGATTCCTACAGCTGCACCTTGAAGGCTGCTTGTGATTAGCCTCGGGTATATTATAGGTATACCCTTGTATATTAGATTTTGATGTATGCATGCAATTATATGTATGTAAATTGTTTAAGCAGTTGTACAAAAATTTTTGTAATATTATTTTGGTATGTAATGAAATGCAAATTATTGTAATGTTAGAACTTATTTTTGAGTTTTATAATGAATGTAAATTAATTTTTCTTTAGTGGAATATGAATAAAGTTATTTAATATTATTTTTGAAGACAATTGAATTGAGAATTGTTTTGAATTATGGATTTGGGAGAAATGATATTGATTTGTGTTGTGGTAGTGGTTGATTTTGATGAAATGAATTATTGGAAGTGTTTTTACAGGTGTTTGAGGAACTGTTTTTCCCAAATATAGACGGCATTTTGCTGAAAATTTTCTAAAATTTGCATAAAAATAAAAATGGATAAAAATTTTAACTAGTCTTTAAACTTTAAGTAAATATTTTTAATACTTGCTATAAAAGCTCACCACTTCTAAAAAGTAAGAAAATTATTTTAAAATTCCTTGTAGTGTATTTAATGGGTTATCGGTAGACGGAGTCAGTAATTCATTAGGTATACTACGGGAACATGTTACATCTTATAGAGGGGTATGGTATAGCAGAAAGTCTCCTCATAGTCAATTCCTTGCCTTTGGCGAAACCCTTTTGCTACTAGCCTTGCTTTATAGGTCTCTACCTTTCCATCGGAACCAATTTTCTTCTTGAAAACCCATTTGTTCCCTATAAATACAATACCTTCTAGTGGGTCAACAAGATCCCAAACTTGATTCTTATACATGGAATCAATCTAGAATTTCATAACATCAATCCATTTTGAAGAGTCTATATCTAATATAGCTTCTTCATAAGTAAGTGGATCATCTCCATGATCTACTTCTTCATGAGTAGACAACTCTTGTTCTTCTTCATGAAGAAAACCATATCTCACTGGTGGGTGAGATGTCCTAGTTGATCTGCGAGGAATAGATGTAGATGTTTCATCAATAGGTGTAGGTTGACTAGATGGATCCATATCCATATGATCTGTTGGTTGGTCAGAATTCTCTAATTTTAACTCTATTTGCCTTCCTTTGCCTCTTTCTTGAACAAACTGTTGTTCAAGAAATGTGGCATCTCTACTTACCACAACCTTTTATGATGTAGGCAAATAAAAATAATATCCAAAACTCTTTTTTGGATATCCAACAAATCGACCCTTTTCTGATCTAGTTTCCAATTTATCAGTGTTCAGCTTTTTGATATAAGCTAGACAACCCCAAATCTTAACATGCTTAAGACTTGGTTTTCTTCCATACCATATCTCATAAGGTGTGGAAGATACTGATTTTGATGGAATCCTATTCAGAACATGCAAAGCTGATTCTAATGCAAATCCCCAAAAGGAGATTGGCATATCAGTATAGCTCATCATACTACATACCATATCCAATAGGGTACAATTTCTCCTTTTAGATACACCATTCAGCTGTGGTGTTCTTAGAGGAGTCAGCTGGGAAACAATGCCATGCTCTATCAAGTATTCATCAAATTCAGTACTCAAGTATTCACCTCTACGATCTGATCGAAGAGCTTTAATACTTTTTCCTGTTTGATTTTCTACTTCAGATTTAAATTCTTTGAACTTTTCAAAGGATTTCTGTTTGTATTTCAACAAATTCAAATACCCAAATCTTGATTTATCATCAGAAAAGGTAATAAAATAATGAAAACTGCCTCTAGCCATTTCTTTAAATGGACCACATACATCACTATGTATTAGCTCCAAAATATTTTTAGCTCTTAACCCTTGTCTAACAAAGGGTGATCTGGTCATTTTGCCTTGAAGGCAGGATTCACAAGTTGGAATAGGTTCAGAACCCAATGAGGATAGAATCCCTATTTTCTCCAGTTTTGCAATCCTATCTTCTGCAACATGACCTAATCTTAAGTGCCAAATATATTTTGAACTTGAATTGATTTTCATTATGGCATTGTATTCATTTAGATCACTTGCATTCAATTTTTGTTTATCATTATTATCCAAATAATAAAGACCATCATGCATATAACCCGAGCCAACATATTTATTTCCAAAATAAATATTGCAAGCATCATCTGTGAACTGAAATTCATAACCATCTCTAGTCAAACTAGATATCGAAATGATATTCTTAAAAGCATCAAGTACATATAAGATATTATTCAAATACAAAACATGCCCAGACATGTAAAAAGATTTAGATCCTATGGCTAAAGCTTCAACAGTTGAGCCATCGCCAATTTGGAGTCTAACATCTCGAAAATGCAAGCTGCTACTACTTGCTAGTTCTTGCATATCATAAGAAATGTGAGAACTGACACCAATATCTAAAACCCAAGCTGTAGATGAACTATGAGTACCATTAGAATCTAAATAACAAGATATGGACATGCCTTCCAAAGGTGTATCCATCTTGTCCTTCAGAGAAGCAAGATATCCTGGGCAGTTCCTTTTCCAGTGCCCATCCTGCTTGCAGTGGAAACACTTTCCTTTGCCTCCATCAGCTTTAGTCTTCCCTTTCTATATAACTATCTTCTTGGAAGGACCAAGAATTTGAAGTTTTTTTTTTCTTATTGCTCTTCTTCTTGTTGGACTTTCCAGCAGAAGAAGATGCAATCAAAGCTACCTCTTTTCCTTTATTGCACGGCATATTCTTTTGGGCAATAACCAACATGTTGAGTAAACCAGCCAAGGTGCATTCTTGCTTAGTCATATGGAAATTTGTCACAAAATTCCCAAATAACTCAGGAAGGGACTGAAGGATCAAATCCGTTTGCAATTGGAATAGCTGTCTAGATGTTATTTGGGAATTCCAAACCAACATGTTCCCAAACCAACATGTTCCAGCTACTCAATTAGCCGAATCATCTTATGGACATGATCCCCAACATTCTGTCCCTCATATATCCTCATGTGGAATAGCTGTCTAGATATCTCATATCTAGCATTCCTACTGTGCTCACTATATAACTCTTATAGGTGAAGGAGGATCTCACTCGCACTCTGCATGTTCTCATGCTACTTCTGTAACTTATTACTCATAAAAGCAAGCATGTAACACTTAGCTCTCATATCATGCTCCTTCCAATTGTCCAAAGTTTCATGTTCCTCTTGAGAGGCCTCTGGAGGTAAGGGACCAAGAATATTTTAGTCTAAAACATATCCTATATGTTTAAGGTTCAGGACAAGTTTCAAATTTCTTAGCCAATCAGAGAGATTAGGTCTTGTCAACCTATTGCAATCAAGTATGCTTGCAAGGATATTGGATGGTGGTGATTGTGGTGTGCTCATTATTATCAAAAAATTAACTGTAGAAAATAACTAGATTAATTAATAAATATATCATGTATTTAACCAAAATGATTATAGTCTTTTAATCAAATTAGTCCTCCCACTAACTTAGCGAATCCTACACTTCTAAAGTAGAAAACGGAAATCTTAGTTGGATGGATTTCTAGTGGGTGATTGAATTCTTATAGTCTTATTTATCATCCTCAGGCACATCCATTATTGGAATTACAATAAACTGTAAGTGAGCAACTCCTTACCCATCACATCTCATGTGAGGTTCAATCCTTTACCTAGCCCTAATGCTCAAAATCTCAGGCACATCCATTATTGATTTATCTTGCATTAGTTAAGTTGATCCCATTGAGCCAGTAAACATGCAAATAATTTTAATGTCCTCAGGCACATTCATTATTAGCCACCAAACCATTTACATATTTACAACATCCCATGTTTAACAATTATTCTTAAGAAAATCTCTTAAATTAATTGCATCATATGCAAGTATTTAAAATTTCTTAAAATAATTGCCTCAATGGAGGGCCCATGTTATAATTACTTTAATTATACCATTTTCAACTTAATCATTTGTTTGGAAGATTTTGTGGTCAGCCTAATTACTATTATGGTCTCACTTTGCACATTATCTAATTAGCATGCATATATCATATACTTGCATACATTCCCATACATCTCATGCATTCATGGATAATAAATATGGTATGATCATGGACTTTCTAAGGGATTTAATTCTGAGCCACCAAGAATTGAATCAGGGTATTCCTAGGTGCATTTCATTCATTCATATTACAAGAGTTACTGAAAGGAGTACATAATCAACCCTTGATCTTGAATTCCTCCCACTGTTCCCAGCAATGCTCTTGACCTCCTTTATCTTCTTTCAATCCAATTACATAGTAATCCTTGGCATACCAAGGAAAATTTAAAAGAACCAAATAAATGAAATTACAACCCAAAAAATATTACAACCTTTATAATACATGCCACCAAAATAAATTAATTAATTTACAACCCAAAGAAACATAAAAGAAATAAATCCAATCACATTGGTCTTTTATTGTCCATGATCATCCATCATGTATATCACTATTTAACAATTAAACAAAACATACATACTAAAATTAAATTGAATATCTCATATTCAACTTAAACATCTAGATTTGAATATGATTCAAACAAATTTAAAAATTCATATTTGAATCACATTCAAACAAATTTAAAAATTTATATTTGAATCAAAATTTAATTGTGTGATTAAAACTCCTAATTAAACACTTTAATTAGTCATGGGACTAATTATGGGCCTTGAAACCAAGCCCACATTCAAGCCCAAAAGCCATGCGCATGGTTGAATGCACCAAACCATGCGCACCAATGCAACTCTTCTTCATACCGCCACATTGTTGGTCCAACCAGCAATGATTCAATCAACTCTTGATTAAATCACACAATTAAATCATATAATCAACAATCTAAATGGCAAATATAGTGGCTTTGATACCAATTGAAGGAGTGAAAGCATGAAAAATTATTAGATTAGAACATTGAATTTAAAAATTTTCTTCTAGGGTCTCATGCATCATGCAAGATTCAATTTTTACCTATTGATTTCAATGTTCAATTGTATATTAAAACTCTTTTAATATGTATTTGGATCTATGTTAGCCATTTAAGATTTTTATAATTAACAGATTAATTCATTAGAATCCTAGATTAAATCAAGAACATGTGCACTAACCTTTTGATGCATTGTAGTTGTGTTTGGTACCTTTGTGAAGCACCTTGGACCCCAGATGTTGTCCCTCTAGCCTGTCCACACCAGGACCACCAATGGCAGCCCCTTGAATAGCTTCTCAAGCCTTCCAATCAATTAGAAATTAAGGTTTTTCCTTTAGAGATGTTATAGATATATATAGGATACTAGAAACGATTTCTAGCAATTTTAATTCAAGAGAATTTTGGCAATTCTCTTTGAATTGATGAGAGACGAAGAAGAAGAGATGAAGAAGAAGACAAGGGTGGCGGTACCTCTTTGAGAAAATCAGATTGCTTGTTTTCTTCTTCATCCTTTCCCTTATATAGCTAAGTCAACAATTAAAACCTTTGCCACATGTCATCTTTTGATTGGCTCAGAATTTTAATTGACCCAATCATATTATGTCCAGTGTCAAAATTAGAATTAATGTTGACTTTGATCATCTTACATGATTGGAAGACAAATGGCAAGCTTATGTGTAGTGCCATGTGTCACCATCTCATGGTGCCACATATCATCCTGTGAAATGACCAAATTACCCTTGTGTCTTAATTTTGAGTTCTCAAGCCAAAATAATTATTTCACTTCTTCTAATCAATTTATATCAAATATAAATTAATTAATTAATTAATCTCTATTAATTAATTTCTCATAATTAAATTCATATTTAAACACTTCAAATATAAATTTAACTTATACTATACATCCAATAACCTAGATTTGGTTTCAAGCCATGCTAGGGACTTTGCAATCTAACTGCAAACCAAACCTATTTAATTAATCAATTAAACTCTTTAACTAATTAATTAAATCACATTTAACTTGGTGATTACTTGTGTATATGTGAGACCCACTAGGCTCATCACTAATTAGCAATGAGATATGATATTAACTCTTAATATCATTAGAACTCTTTCTTACCATAAATGATTTGTCTAAATCATTTTGGGCACTTCATAGAACATGGTTAACACCTAGTATAGCATGCCATGGCCACCCAATTAGTAATAAGGAATACCTTAAATGAACCTTTCATCATATGTTACCATGCACTAGAATCTCTCTGTTACAAAATCCCAATTCGAACTGGAGTCATGGTTTATGTCAAACTCCATTTGCTATGAATATTATGTTCTCTTTTAATTCCAATTATTGATTAGAAAGATTTTCTCATCAAAAACTCTTTTCTAATTAAATCTATCTGTCCTGGCTGTCCTGGCCAAGAACTTGAAACATCAAGAACAATTAAAAGAATATAGGATTTTATCCCTATTTACTTAGAGCAACAGATTCCATCTTGATTAACACCTACCTCCATATACAACTAGTAGGAGCCAACACATGCCCATACACCCATACATAGTTCAAGTATGAAAGCAGTATCAAACTTAAACCACTTATATATAAGATAAATGTGCTATCTCAGGTCTAAAGATTTTTTGCACTGATATGATTTATGACAATATATTAATAAGAATAAACTCCATGTGTTTGTAATAAGCGTCACTGATTCGGCCTACTTATCATGCATAAGTGCCTATCATGTTTGTTATATGGCATGAGAGTCACCATTCCATCTTATTTACATCTCTTATAAATAACTTGGGAACAAACATGATTACAATCTTTCTGGATAAGTCATGTCCTTAGAGTGAAGTATCCTCGATTGTGAACTAATTTATGACACTTTGTGCTAGAAATATTGTCACTCATATTCTTAACAACTTAAGAATATAATTTTTAACAAAATATCAATGGACCTTTTCTATTACATATAAATATATTATGTAAACAAAAAAGTGAAAATGCCTTTTATTAATAAAACATGTACAAGATTTATACTAAATGATATGCTATAGGGCATACTACTAACAAGGTTGAGGCCTAGCATATGACTACAGGTGGTTGGTTTTAAACATGGGAACTTTTCAAAGTTGATATCTCACGCCCTTGAGTTGGAAAGGATAGAACTAGAAGGGCCATCTGAGAAGGTAACCACTAAAAAAGAGAAGAGTAGTAAGCCTACAGGTCAGAGTTTAAGTAGCAATCCGGGTAAGAGGAAGAGTTTTGGGGGACCAATTAACAGAGGCTCTAGTAAGGGAAGATTCTCAGGGCAGAGGCCACCTAGATCTAGTTAGCAGACATCTAGGGATTCCTTTCTTGTCTGCAACTATGAAGCCTATGGCAAGACACGTGGAGGAGTATGTTATAAGGCCACAGGAGCCTGCTACAACTGTGGTAGAAGTGGGCATTTTGCTAGAGATTGCACTAGTGCCCGTAGATCTAGGCTACCTACCACCACTGAGGGATCTATTCAAGGTTCTGTTCCAGGGGACAATAGACAGTTAGTAGAGGCCGAGGCAGGGGTAGAGGCAGTACTTCTGGTAGCCAGGGCACAGTGAGCCAACCAGAGCAGAGTGGTGCATCAGCCCGGGTGTACACCATGTGCCAGAGGGATGAGGCTGAGACATCAGATGTTGTGGCTGGTACCTTGTCCATCTTTTAACAAGCTATTTATATGTTGTTTGATCCTGGCTCCACACACTCATATATTAGTGCTAGCATTGCTTGTTCTGCTACTATTCCCTGCTTGAAAATGGACTTTAATGTGCTAGTGACTAGTCCATTTGGTCAGGAGGTCAGAGTAAATAGGTTATATAAGGATTGTCCTTTGGTGATCCAAGGACATATATTCCTATCAGATTTAATTGAAATGCCCTTCTGAGATTGTGATATCATCTTGGGCATGGATTAGTTAGCCAAGCATCATGCCATGATCGACTATAGACTGAAAATGGTCATTTTTGGCCTTCCCGATGTAACACCCCTATTTGCATAGCCTGGTAAATTTTACTGTTCCAGTGACCGGAGTCGATCCGGACAATTAACGGGATTAGGACCACACTTAAGACAACTAGATAAGCTATAAACACAAATAATTAGTAATTGTCAATTAGTTAAGTAAAAATAAGAAAAACAGAACATAAGAAGTTAAACGAGCCGAGAGTCACAGCAATGGGTGACCTTCTCGGGAAGGGTTGCGAAGCCATTTTAAACTCAAATTTTGAACTATAAAATGTGACGATGTGGTCCCTAGGACCATTACGAACACAGTGGAAAAGAGAAAATCACGAAAAAGAACTATTAAGCTGGTCAAATAATTAGGTCAGGGATTCGGAAGAAATATTGAATTATTTGCAAACCGGGTTAAACCGGCGAGGGGCAATTTGGTCAATTGAACCCGAGAGCTGACTCCTGACCTAACTGTCAAATAAAATCGGAGAAAAGAAATTCGGAGTCGGAAATTAAATTAAAGAACTAGTAGAAAAAAAAAGTAATTGAAAAAGGTGTAGGGAGATGACATCATGCATGATGCCATAAATCTTATAATTAATAAATTTAATTATATTGATTTTTGGTCTTCCATAAGATAAACACATAAAAGAAAAGGAAAAAAAAAAGAAAAAAGAAAAAGGAAAAAGTTTATTACATCACCCTTATGACATCATCATGATGTCAAAATTCATTTTAAATTTCCTACCTAAATTGACTAAGTCAAAATTATTTTTAAAGACAAAAAAACGCATAAAAAGGAAAAGAAAATCAGCTTGACTTCTTTCTCACCCAAATGTGCTGTCCACTTCTTTGCTCTCTCATCTCTTTCTTGTTTCCTCCATTGAAGCTTAATTTAAAGCTTCACAAACCCTAAAATCCTCCATTAAATCCCTAAAAATTCTTGATAAACCCTACTTTGGCAACTTGAAAAGTAGATTGAAGAAGAAAAGGAAGGAAGAAAAATAGAGATTTGAAGATTGGAAATTCAAGAAAAGGTTACTAATCTAAACTTGAAATATTTTAGTTAAATGTTTATGTTCTTAGTTCAATTAACCTAGAAACATACTTGAAATGAAAAAAAAAAAAATCTTTGGAGGACCAAAGGAAAATTCTTCCAGCCTATGTAGGGATGAGAATTGCATGCATTTGATTGAATTAAAAGTAAAAATGAGCTTGAATGAGTTGAGTAAGTTTATATGTGTTGAATTAATAAAATGCAACAATTAGTGTGAGTTAGGGTTTTGGACATTAGGGTTTAGAGACAAAAATGTGAGAAACTTGTAAATGGAGTCTTTGACCTAATGTGAGGTGAAAAATAGTCATTTTTGACCAAATTAAGTGTGTTGGAAGTGTTGGAGTTGAGGTTAAATTCGGATTCAATGTGGCCATGCTGCTGGCAGCATGAGTCAACTTTGAAGGACCAAAAACGAAATTTTACAAGTCCAATTGGTATGAGACCAATTGGGAATGAAAATAGACACTAAATTACACAATTTTCATTCAGGAAGCATGCCCAAAAAGTGACTAAAACCTAGTCAACAAATTGACCAAACTTGAAAAATCTCAGTCTGTCCCTGTGCAAACTGACCAAATGAATAGTATTTGTTAATTTGTTCATAACTTGAGCTAGGTAGGTCAAAATGACCTGACATTTTACCAGTGGTTAGATGAGATATAGACCTAAAACTTTCATGAAGAAGACAAACCCAAATTATGCCATTAACCAAGTCATTTAGCCACCCCAAGTTGATGACCTAAAACTGCCAAAACCAAAAATTGCCCAAAATTCTGGGTTGAGTCCAATCCGGCAGCCATGGTTCAAATGGCTATAACTTGAGCTACAAAACTCCAATTGGAGTGATTCACAAAGGAGAATAAACTTAAGACAATAGGGAACATTTTCTATGCAGAAAGTTTTGCCAAAATCTAACAGTAAAATAACCAATGGAACAGTGCAACTTAAGACACCAAAACTGAAAATTTGCAAATTTGCCTAAAAGACTTAGAATTTGAGAAAATGACCAAAACCAACAAGTTTGGTAACCAAAATGTGGTGTGTGGGTGAAGTTGGAGTTCCCATACCTATTAAGCCTTAGAAAGTCAACAAATTGACTTGAATAGTACCATTAATAGTAACTCTAAAATGAAAATTTCCGAGAATGTTAGTTTAAGCATATTTGGGATAGAATTAAGTATTTATAAATTAATTATTGGATTTACTATGAAATAAGATACTGAAACACTATAAATTTTGTGTTTCAGCTGAAAAAGACTCGAAAGGCCTAGAGGCGATTAAGTCCAGGTTTGTACACAATAACTTTAAATTATTGTTTTCCCACTGAAAACTTAATTTGTATGCATTGTGTTAATTATGGGCTTTGAGAACTATGGTGTTGCCACTTGTTAATGGAAACCTGATTTTGAAAATTGATTGTGTTTGGGCACAAAAATTTTAAATTATAGTTTTCATAATGGAAATTGATTTATTATACATTGTGAATGTGTTTGTTCATTATGAATTTTGAGAATGTTGTGTTGGCTGTTCTACAATAGAAATTTGGAAGGAAAATTAATTATTGATTTGTATGAAATATTTGACCAATATGGTTTTGAATTTAGTTATGGCTTTGAAAATCTTATTTGAAAAATAGTGTGTTGCCTACTTTGTAAATGAAAAGTTTAGAGTGAAATATGATTTGTGAATTGTATAAAATATTTGAATAACTTGATTTAAATTGTTTTTAGTTCACACTTGGCATGATAATATTAATATGTTCCTCCTCCACTTGTGGGGTGAGTATGATATTTGATTAGTTTCCTCCCTCTCTGACTTCCCAGTCTAAGGGGTGAGTGTAGATGAGTACTCATTAGCTTGCTAGCCACCTCTCTCATTGATTTCGATTAGTGAGGGTGTTTGCCTTGTCGTGATGTACACACGACATGTTCGGAAATTTTGTGTCATGGCCTAAGCTGTGTTATTATTTGGCAACACCATGTTTATTAAATTGTTTGATCAAGTTGTGCTATATTAAGTTTTGAAAATTATGATTTGTTATAAATATGATTTGAGGGAAAAAATATTTGTGAAATGCAATTATGAGATTTTTGAATGAGGATTTGTTCATAAATGTTTTATATTACGCATTTTATGCTTTATTGTGCACCACTGAGTATTTATATACTCAGCGATAGCTTTAACTTGCTGTCGCAGATAGAGAAAAGGACGTAGCAGCAGAGTGAGCTACTACAATTAGAGAGAAGCACAATTGAAGAATTTTTGTACAGGTATTGTCTATATCCTGGTAGTTTAGTTTGATGTAAATATTATATTATGCATATGTATCTCTGTAATTTGAGCAGTTGTACAGATAAAATTGTAATAATATTATTTTTGAGATTTTTTATTTGTAAATTAACTTATGATTGTAAATTAATGATTTAAAATGCAATGTGCATGAGTTATGAAATGTTTTGAGATATTATTACTTGATTTGCAATTTGGATTTTGCATTGAAGTGTTACTATTGCTGTTGATTTGAAGTTTGGTGGTTGCAAATGGAGTTGTGATTGAGGAATATATTGGGAGTGTTTCTATTTTCAGGTTTTGAAGAACTATTTTCTCAAAATACAGACAGCACTCTGCCGAAATTTTTGTAAAAATTGCGGAGATTTTAAATATCCAAAAATTTGATTTATGTTTGGACTCTAAATGAATGTTTTTAATATTTGAGAAAAAAAAATTTACCCACCAATTCCAAAATAAACGAAAATTGTTTTAAAATCCCTTGTAGTATATTTAATGGGTTACCGGTAGGTAAAGTACGGTAATTCATTAGGTGTATTACGGGAACATGTTACATCTTACGAGTAGTAGTGTGTGACATGTTTTAGTGGTATCAGAGCAAGGTTTTAAAATAAATTTTGAACTGTGAATTTGAAATATTTTGTTGATAAATACAACTGCTCAAATGTTTGATATATATGACATATTTACAATATGAATATGCACTAACGGAGGTCAACCTCCTTGTGTTTGTTATTAGAGAGTAGAAAATTTATGGAAAATGGAATGGAAGAGGGAGAACATTCCGTAGAGCAATCTGTCGAGGCTGAGGCCCGATGAGAAGCCGCAGCACTCTAGAATGTGAGTGGGTCAGCCACTCCAGCTCCTCCTCAAGCACTGCAGTTCCCTGCTCAGTTTGCACAGCAGATGGCTGCGTTCATTCAACCAATGGCAGGAAATGTGCCACGTCATGCACAGACACAAGCACCTGTAGCACAACCACAACCTCCAGCTCGACAATATGAGAAATTAATGAAATTTGGGGCTATATAATTCAAAGGAACAGTGGATCCACTGGAAGCAGAATAGTGGTTAGAAAGGATGGAACGGGTTTTTAGAAAACTACAGTGTGCTGAAGAGTTGAAGTTCGAATATTCAGTATCACTTCTATAAGGGGATGCATATGAGTGGTGGAAGACCATCCCCTATAGTCTGATAGAGCCACCAGTCCTCACATGGACAGACTTTTTAAGGGAATTTCGACAAAAGTGGGTCCCCGATACTTATGTAGACATGAAGCTGCAAGAGTTTTTAAGGTTGAAGCAAGGGGATAAAACTGTAGAAGAGTATGAGCAGGACTTTTCAAGGCTAAGCCATTATGCTGGAAGCTTAGTCTCCACCCCCAGAGACCAGTGTAAGAGGTTTGAGGCTGGATTGAGGCCTAGCTTGAGAATGCAAGTGGTAGGGTCCCACTGAGAGTGGCTCTGGCAAAAGAAAACATTTTGGAGTATCTAGCTCGCGCAAATCGGGTAGAAGTATATCTTCTAAATAGAAACCATCCCAATCCGATCAGCAAACTCAATAGACACGCAGAAAAATGTTGTTGGATCGACTTTGTGAGACTTGTGGTAAACCACATAGTGGAGTATGTTATAGAGCTATAGAAGCATGTTTCAATTGTGGAGGACTAGTCATTTTGCTAAGGATTGCATAAGTCCACGCCGTTATGGATCATTCACCACATCGGAAGGATCAACCCAAGTTTCTACCCCGAAAAGTTTACCAATAGTTGGTAGAGGTAAAGGCAGAGGTAGGGGTAGTACACCTGGAAGTCAGAGTACTGTGAATCAACCAGGACAAGGTGATGCTCCAGTGAGAGTATACACTATGCGACAGAGGGACGAGAATGAGACTTTTGGTATGGTTGCTGGTATTTTCTCAATTCTTAATTGAGATATGTATATATGTAAAAAAAAAAAAAAATCAATTTTGATATGTTAGTGACTAGTCTTTTTAAAATTAATTTTGGAAGAGTTTGTCAGTGAAAAGTATTTGCTAGCACACAAGAATTTGTAAAGTTAATTAGTAAGCCTAATCATGTAAGGAAAGAGAACCTAAAAGTAAGTTATAGTAATATAGCTACCTTAGATGCAGGTAAGGGTATTACTGCTGATAGATGTCAGTGAATACCATAATTAAAATAAGTTCAAGATATTAGTGAATTTAAAAGAAATAAGATATAGGGAAGTTTGTTCTATTGGGATGTATCATATTAACTATGCAATATTCTTGATGTTTGTGCTGCAAGCTGCAGATTATAGTACTGACTTGGGATTTATTGTGTAGAGCTATGTACTACCCAATAGTACACAAGAATAAGAATAGTTGCAAACGGCATCTGTTTTAGTACAGTTATGATAAGATAAAGTTTTCTTATTAAAAAGGAGTTTGAAAATCCTAACCTGGGATTTAAAACTCTAAAGTTAGAATATTGAAAGGTTATAGTTCAGTACAAAAGAAAATAATGACTACACATCAGTGCAAAATAAACTATAGAATATCGATAGATAAAAATAAATAGAACAATAAGAAATGAGAAAAATACTAGATGAGGAATTGCCACTAAGGCAAGCAATTTACTTAAGATACGTAACAATATTCCGAACTATTTTATCAAGAAAGAAATAAGTTAAACCAAAGCAAACAAGATAGTGCAAAATGGCACATAGGCCTTGGTCATAAATAGAGATGATACGATAATGGTTATGGACCTATGGCCAAGAAAGGAAAGACTACAAAAGGAAAATAATTGCTAAAACAACAGCAAGAAAAGACTAAAATATTCTAAACTAAGCTTAAAGTTACATCAAATGATTAAGAGATTTTATAAGAAAAGAGTAAAACTAAGTTCTCACTCATAGGCTCACACGAGGTCCTAGAAAAGCAGATGCACTAGCACACAGATTTGCTTACCTCGAAAATTGAAATGAATTTGAATCTAACTTATGACAGAAGCTCAAAAGGAACATGACACATAAGGTAAGCAATCGATGAGTAAATAGCGTTGGTTAAAGTGCTAAGGACCATTATTCCGATTATAAAGCTATGTAGAAATATGAGAAAAACATGAAAAAACAACACGTATGACTATTTAAGGACAGATAGTGGACACAATTTCGAGGACTAAATTATTTTAAGGGGGGGGGGGGGGTGGGGGGAGAATTGTAACACCCCTATTTGCATAGCCTGGTATATTTCACTGTTCCGGTGACCAGAGTCGATTCGGACAATTGAGGGGATTAGGACCACACTTAAGACAACTAGATAAGCCATAAACACAAATAATTAGTAATTATCAATTAGTTAAGTATAAATAAGAAAAACAGAACATAAGAAGTTAAACGAGTCGAGAGTCACAGCGATGGGTGACCTTCTCGGGAAGGGTTGCGAAGCCATTTTAAACTCAAATTTTGAACCGTAAAATGTGATGCTGCGGTCCTTAGGACCATTACAAACATAGTGGAAAAGATAAAATCACGAAAAAGAACTGTTAAGCTGGTCAAATAATTAGGTCAGGGATCCGGAAGAAATATTGAATTATTTGCAAACCAGGTTGAAATGGCAAGGGGCAATTTGGTCAATTGACCCCGAGAGCTGACTCCTGACCTAACTGTCAAATTAAATCGGAGAAAAGAAAATTTTGGAGTCCGGAATTAAATTAAAGAACTAATAGAAAAAAAAAAGAAAATGAAAAAGGTGTAGGGAGATGACATCATGCATGACATCATGCATGATGCCATAAATCTTATAATTAATAAATTTAATTATATTGATTTTTGGTCTTCCATAAGATAAAGACATAAAAGAAAAGAAAAAAAAAAAGAAAAAAGAAAAAGGAAAAAGTTTATTACATCACCCTTATGACATCATCATGATGTCAAAATTCATTTTAAATTTTCTACCTAAATTGACTAAGTCAAAAACATTTTTAAAGACATAAAAATGCATTAAAATTAGGAAAAGAAAATCAGCTTGCTTTCCTCCTCACCCAAATGTGCCGTCCACTTCTCTCCTCTCTCATCTCTTTCTTGTTTCCTCCATTGAAGCTTAATTTAAAGCTTCACAAACCCTAAAATCCTCCATTAAATCCCTAAAAATTCTTGATAAACCCTACTTTGGCAACTTGAAAAGTAGATTGAAGAAGAAAAGGAAGGAAGAAAAATATAGATTTGAAGATTGGAAATTCAAGAAAAGGTTAGTAATCTAAACTTAAAATATTTTAGTTAAATGTTTATGTTCTTAGTTCAATTAACATAGAAATATACTTGAAATGAAAAAAAAAAAAAATCTTTGGAGGACCAAAGGAAAATTCGTCCAGCCTATGTAGGGGTGAGAATTGCATGCATTTGATTGAATTAAAAGTAAAAATGAGCTTGAATGAGTTGAGTAAGTAAGTTTATATGTGTTGAATTAATAAAATGCAACAATTAGTGTGAGTTAGGGTTTTGGACAATAGGGTTTAAAGACAAAAATGTGAGAAACTTGTAAATGGTGTCTTTGACCTAATGTGGGGTGAGAAATGGTCATTTTTGACCAAATGAAGTGTGTTGGAAGTGTTGGAGTTGAGGTTAAATTCGGATTCAATGTGGTCATGCTGCTGGCAGCATGACCAAGTCAACTTTGAAGGACCAAAAATGAAATTTTACAAGTCCAATTGGTATGAGACCAATTGGGAATGAAAATAGACACTAAATGGCACAATTTTCATCTAGAAACCATGCCCAAAAAGTGAAGAACACAAACTGATAGCCAAACCCAAATTATGCCATTAACCAAGTCATTTAGCCACCCCAAGTTGGTGACCTAAAACTGCCAGAACCAAAAATTGCCCAGAATTTTGGGTTGAGTCTAGTCCGGCAGCCATGGTTCAAATGGCTATAACTTGACCTACAAAATTCCAATTGGAGTGATTCAAAAAGGATAATAAACTTAAGACAATAGGGAACATTTTCTACGAAGAAAGTTTTGCCAAATTCTAACTGTAAGATGACCAATGGAACAGTGCAACTTAAGACACCAAAACTGAAAATTTGCAAATATGCCTAAAAGACTAAGAATTTGAGAAAATGACCAAAACCAAAAAGTTTGGTAACCAAAATGTGGTGTGTGGGTGAAGTTAGAGTTCCATACCTATTAAGCCTTAGAAAGTCAACAAATTGACTTGAACAGTACCATGAATAGTAACTCTAAAATGAAAATTTTCAAGAATATTAGTTTAAGCATATTTGGGCTAGAATTAAGTATTTATGAATTAATTATTGGATTTACTGTGAAATAAGATACTGAAACACTATAAATTTTGTGTTTCAGCTGAAAAAGACTCAGAAGGCCTAGAAGCGATTAAGTCCAGGTTTGTACACAATAACTTTAAATTATTGTTTTCCTACTGAAAACTTGATTTGTATGCATTGTGTTAATTATGGGTTTTGAGAACTATGGTGTTGCCACTTGTTAATGGAAACTTGATTTTGAAATTGATTGTGTTTGGGCACAAAAATTTTAAATTATAGTTTTCATAATGAAATTAATTTGTTATACATTGTGAATGTGTTTGTTCATTATGAATTTCAAGAATGTTGTGTTGCCTGTTCTACAATGGAAATTTGGAAGGAAAATTAATTATTGATTTGTATGAAATATTTAAACAATATGGTTTTGAATTTAGTTATGGCTTTGAAAATCTTATTTGAAAAATAGTGTGTTGCCTACTTTGTAAATGAAAAGTTTAGAGTGCAATATGATTTGTGAATTGTATAAAATATTTGAATAACTTGATTTAAGTTGTTTTTAGTTCACACTTGGCATGACAACATTAATATGTTCCTCCTCCACTTGTGGAGTGAGTATGATATTTGATCAGTTTCCTCCCTCTTTGGCTTCCCAATTTGAGGGGTGAGTGTGGATGAGTACTCATTAGCTAGCTAGCCACCTCCCTCATTGATTTCGATTAATGAGGGTGTTTGCCTTGTCGTGTTGTACACACGACATGTTCGGAAATTTTGTGTCATGGCCTAAGCTGTGTTATTATTTGGCAACACCATGTTTATTAAATTGTTTGATCAAGTTGTGCTATATTAAGTTTTGAAAATTATGATTTATTATAAATATGATTTGAGGAAAAAAAAAATTTGTGAAATGCGATTATGAGATTTTTGAATGAGGATTTGTTCATAAATGTTTTATATTATGCATTTTATGTTTTATTGTGCACCACTGAGTATTTATATACTCAGCGATAGCTTTAACTTGCTGTCGCAGATAGAGAAAAGGACATTGCAGCAGAGCGAGCTGCTACAATTAGAGAGAAGCACAATTGAAGAATTTTTGTACGGGTATTGTCTATACCCTGGTAATTTAGTTTGATGTAAATATGATATTATGCATATGTATCTCTGTAATTTGAGCAGTTGTACAGATAAAATTGTAATAATATTATTTTTGAGATTTTGTATCTGTAAATTAACTTATGATTGTAAATTAATGATTTAAAATGCAATGTGCATGAGTTATGAAATGTTTTGAGATATTATTTCTTAATTTGAAATTTGGATTATGAATTGAAGTGTTGCTATTGCTGTTGATTTGAAGTTTGGTGGTTGCAAATGGAGTTGTGATTGAGGAATATATTGGGAGTGTTTCTATTTTCAAGTTTTGAAGAACTGTTTTCTCAAAATACAGACGGCACTCTGCTGAAATTTTTATAAAAATTGCAGAAATTTTAAATATCCAAAAATTTGATTTATGTTTGGACTCTAAATGAAGGTTTTTAATATTTGAGAAAAAAAAAATTTACCCACCAATTCCAAAATGAACGAAAATTATTTTAAAATCCCTTGTAGTATATTTAATGGGTTACCGGTAGGTGAAGTACGGTAATTTATTAGGTGTACTACGGGAACATTTTACATCTTACGAGGAGTAAGGTGTGACACTCGAGTATACAGATCTAGTAATACATGGGGAGAGGCAGTTATTGCCATCCAACATCATTTGAGTTGCACTTGCTAGAAAGATGATTAGAGAAGGGTGTAAAGCATATTTGGCCCATTTGATAGACACCCAAGTAGGGAGTCCAGAATTAAGGGATATTCTGTCACATCCTACCCCTCCGTAAGGCATAACATGATCCTGTAGTATACCTAATGAATTACCAACTTCATCTACTGATAACCCATTAAATACACTACAAGGGATTTTAAAACTTTTCTTACTTCTTTTTACAGTGGTGAGCACTATTGACAAGTGTTAAATTTTTTTTTAACTGAAGTGAAACTAAATAACAAATTTGAAGTATTAATAATTTTTGTAAAAATTTTGGCAGAGTGCCATCTATATTTTGAATAAAACAGTTCTTCAAAAACCTGTAAAAAGCACTTCAAATATATAATTCCTCAATACCAAACTCCAAGAATTTGTTCAACACAATAAATTTATCAAACATTATCAACACAGTTCAATAACCAATTTCCCAGTGTTTCCAAAAACTGAGATAAAAGAAATATATCACAATATTTACAAGCCAAAATAATTTACAAATTTAGTTTACAATTTTAATGTACAATTTGAATTTATAACTGCTCAAAACCAAGAACAATATATACATACAGTGAACATACATTACAATACAAAATACAAAAATATGGTATACTCAATATACCCGATGAACTCTCAATATAGCATTAGCAGCCTAGTCTGCTGCACTGTCAGTTTGTCTACCTACGACAGTAATGAAAAGCTATTGCTGAGTAAAATTTACTCAGTGGTGCACAATAACAATTTAAAATGCGATATATAAATCTTTTATTGACAATTTACAAATCAAACAATTCATAATTCCATTTCACAATTTACAAAGTTCATATAATACAAATTTGATCAAATAACTGAATAACACAGTTTTGCTAATCAATAACACAATTTGATCAAATAATTGAATAACACAGTTTTGTCAATCAATAACACCAATTGATCAAATATCTGAATAACATAGTTTTGCCAATCAATAACACCATTTGATCAAATAACTGAATAACATAGTTTAGGCCATGACACAATTTTTCCACACATGCCGTGTTGTACACCACGATAAGACACACTCACCCCAATAATTGAAATCAATGAGGGAGGAAGCTAGCTAAATAATGAGAACTCATCCACACTCACCTCAGACTGACAAGTCAAAGAGGGAGGAATATAATCACACTCACCCCATAAATGGGGGAGGAACATAGTAACATTGTCATGGCAAGTGTGAATCAAAACAATTCCAAATCACAATATTTCATACAAACCACAAATCACATTTTATCTCAAAATTTTCATTTGCAAAGTAGGCAACACAATAACTTCCAAATAATATTCCCAAAGTTAAAACAATAAAAAATTATTCATAACTCAATTCTCCAAATAAATTTTCTGGTAAAAGTAGTGAATATAAAAAGTATTATGCATAGACACAATTTAAAACTATAATGTTTAAATAAATTTTTAAGTAGAAAATAAGAAATCAAAATTATTGTGCACAAACACAATTTAAAACAATAACATACAAATAATCATAGTTTATTTCAATTGAAAAATTCTAAAGAAATAATTATTGTGCACAAACCTTTGATATATGCCTCTTGGCCCTGACTCAGTGTTCCTTATGCTTCTCAATATCCTTTTCAACTGAAACACACAATTTAAAGTGTTTCAGTACTCAATGAATTTGTTTCTAAGAATAAAATCTAATATTTAAATTTTCTTTGTACTATTCCCTTTAATTCATTTTATTAGTCAACCTATAATATTGACCCTTGATGCACTCTAAGTGAGTCAATTCTAATGTTACCAATATGTCACATTTAATAGCTTTTTAGTGTTGGTACATGTTACCAAATTCATTTTCAAGTATATTGCATTTTATTGCAATTTGCCAGATTTCGGTATACTAATTTGACATAGCCGGATGACCTAGTTCCCTCGATTTTCGGGTTTTAGTCCAAACTACAAACGTGTAGGTCTATGTCTTATTGCACGTGGGGCAAATTTTCAGGTCATTCTGAGTTGTGTAGACCAAGTTATGGTCAATTTACCAATGCTGGACAGAATGTATCAAAATAGTAACTTTAGGTCATTTTTAGGTCACTTTTGGTTCGGCCAGTTTTGGTACCCGAACTTATGCAAGCTATTTGACTTGCTTATGATTATTTTTGGGTGTTGGTGTCTTCATAAGAATTGTAGATATATGTCTAATCTATTCATGGTAAAAATTTCATGTCAATTGGACCTATTTTGAGTGAGTTATGGCCAAAAAACCAACTACTGCCCAAATAGTCAATTTTCAGGCTTTCAAAGCACTAATCCAGATTTGGTCATTTTTCAAGTCATCTTCTAGGCAGAATTTTGGTAAGCTTCCTTCATGAAAGTTGGCACATTTTGTGCCTAGTTTCACCTATAATTGGTCTCATACCAATTGGAGCCACATACTTAAGGTTCTAAGCCAAAACATACACTGCCCTATTACACATTGTTCATCACTCATCAATTACACATCCTATGCTTACCAAGTTAACTCTTCCATGTCATTTCTGTTTTGTACCTTACCATTAACACATTTAAAAACACATTTTTGTTCATTTTGGCAGCTTATAACCATTCTCAATATGCACACTATAACCCAGAATTTTCCAAGTCCAATTACAATAATTAAATACATGAATGCACCTCATTTACATGTCCAAATTCAAACCTTTATACACACATACATGCTGCCATCCATAACAACATAATTGAACAATATAACTCCATAAACCAAACCATGAAACAACACATTTTGATCTTCTTCATAAGGCTGCCACAAGTTTACACATACCCATCAATTTCCACTTTCACTTTTCAAGCTTATAGTTCAAACCTTACACATGGAATTCAACTTTAATACAATTAAACATTTAAATCATCATTCAAAACACTATTTACATGCAAGAATAAGATATTCTTATTGAGGTTCCATGGCTGCCAAAGTGTACATTTCACTAATTCATCAAACTTAAAAAATTCTTCCACAATTTAACTACCCACAACATCCACTCAAAGTTTAATGAAGAAAAGGAGAGGAAATGAGCACTTACTTACTTTGATGCTTGTTAAAAACTCATCAAAATCCTTCCTTCTTGTTGCCAATCTCTTTACCAAGTTGTGTAGGCAAGCTTTAATGAAGAAGTTGAGGTAAAATGAGGGCTTGAATGGAGGTGCATGGTGGTTGTTCATGTTTCGGCCATGGAGTTCCATTCGGCCATTGTTTTGAGAGGTTGAAGATGAATTCATCTTCTATCCCAAATGGCTTTTACATCTGTCCACTTAAAGGTTTATTTAATCCCATAGTGCTCCACTAATCATCCTAAGCATTATAATAATCAACTTTAGTTAATTTTAATTACATCCCTTAGATTTCCTTCATTTATTCTATGTAATTGACTTCTAATTTTTATGGAATTTCCTAAGTGCAATATCATTTATTTTTAGTGGATATTTAGGTCAAAAGGCAACTCGGGGTGTCAATTGACCACAATGCTCCTATTCGGGTTGCATTCCCAATTTTTCGGTAACACCGACTTTTGTCATTTTCTCGATTTCTCATTTTTCTTTATACTAATTAATTAATTTTTCTTTGATATTTCTAATGACATTTATACTTCAATAGATGTTTATTTAAGTCTAAAAAATATTTTTCAGGGTTCCCCACAGTCCAAGGCTAGTCAACGGTCCTCGCCATAACTTCCCGATGCGGTTACCCATCGCTACGGTTTTTGGCTCGTTTAACTTGGTTACATTTCATTGCTATTATTTTTCCTTTATTTTTCTTGTATTTTCCTTTCTTGTATTTCATTATTTTATGTCTCGTCACTAACATTTAGATGTAGTTCTAGGCATCCTAGCTGTCCAGACAGACACTGGTCACTGAAACAATAAAATGCACTATCAAACATAGGGGTGTTACATATTCCTACTGTATGTGATTTTCTAGAAATTTTTCCTAAAGAGTTGCCAGGATTGCCTCTAGAGAGAGAGTTGCAGTTTGACATTGAGATTATGCCTAGTGTGGAATCAATTTCCATCACTCTTTATAAGATGACACCTGCTGAGTTAAAAGAGTTGAAGGTGAAATTGTAGGAGTTGCTAGATAAGGGTTTCAACCACCCTAGCGTGTCACCTTGGGGAGCACCAGTATTGTTTATGAAGAAGAAGGATGGTACTCTCCGTCTATGCATAGACTACAGACAGTTGAATAAGGTGACCATAAAGAATAGATATCCTCTGGCACGGATTGATGATCTATTTGATCAGTTGAAGGACGCAACTGTATTCTCCACGATTGACTTGAGATCGGGCTGCTATCAGTTGAGGGTGCAAAAGTAGAGTATTCCTAAAACTGCCTTTAGGACTCGGTATGGCCACTATGAATTCTTAGTGATGTTATTTGGGTTGACTAATGCTCCAACTGTTTTTATGGGCCTGATGAACACTATCTTTGGGCCATATTTTAATCAGTTTGTAATGGTGTTCATTAATGATATTTTGGTGTACTCAAAGAATACAGAGGAACATGACAAATACTTGAGGATAGCATTATAGATTTTAAAGGAGAAACAGTCGTATGCCAAATTGTCGAAATGTGAGTTTTGGCTGAAGGATATTACATTTTTGGGGCATATTGTATCTGCAGAGGGTATCCAAGTGGATCCTAGCAAAGTAGAAGCCATTCTTAATTAGAAGCCACCCAAAAATGTCACTGAAGTTCATAGTTTCCTTGGTTTAGGCGGGTACTACCAAAGGTTTGTGAAGGGATTCTCCATGCTAGCATTTCCACTGACTAAGCTACTTCGGAAGGATGTGAAATTTCAGTGGACTGATCGGTGCCTACAATAACAACTATCAGTCAAGTATTGGAATGACTCCATATGAAGCCCTATATGGCAGAAAGTGTAGAACTCCCTTGTGTTAGGATGAAGTGGGTGAGAGGAAGTTGATTGGCCCAGAACTAGTGCAACAAACAAAAGAAAATATTAAGCTCATTAAAGACAGACTCAAAGTTGCATCGGACAGACAGAAGTCCTACATTGATATAAGGAGAAGAGATATTTAGTATAGTGTGGGTAACATAATGTTCCTAAAAGTTCCCCATATAAAAGGATCATGAGGTTTGGTAGAAAGGGGAAATTAAGTCCTCGCTTCATTGGACCATATGAGGTTCTAGAAAGAGTGGGTCTATTGGCATATAGATTGGCATTACCTTCAGAGTTAAAAAGATTCACAATGTCTTACATGTCTCTATGTTAAAGAGGTATAGATCAGACCCCTCTCACATTTTACTAGTACAGGAGATTGAGGTGAATCCAGACCGGACATATGATGAATAGCCCATAAGGATCTTGGCATGTGAGGAACAAGCAGATACCTCTAATAAAAGTGTTGTGGAACCATCATTCAGGCCAAGAGGCTACATAGGAGCATGAGGTGTGTCACACCTTACTCCTCTGTAAGGCTTAACATGATCCCATAATACACTTAATAAATTACCGTACTTTGCCTACTGGTAACCCATTAAATATACTGCAAAGGATTTTAAAACAATTTTCTTACTTTTTGAAGGTGGCGAGCACTTTTAACAGGTATTAAAAACTTTTAATTAATTTTTAAAGGCTAGGTAAAATTTTTGAAAAATTCTATATTTCCGCAAATTTTGTAAAAAATTCGGCAGAGTGTTGGCTGTAATTGAAAAAACTCATAAATTTCACCTGTAGAAAAGCACTTCCAAATAATTCACTTCACAAATGTCAACCACCAAATAACTCAAATCAACACAAATCCACTCAATCTCCACAATTCATAGTATTTTCAAAATAATTAAATAAACCCATTCACACTGCATTTAAAATATTTAAATGTACATTCACAATTGAATTTACAAACATAAAATCTCAAAAATAATATTATTATAAAAAGTACTGTATAACTGCTCAATTTACATTAATACATATGAACATTATATTTTTACATCAAAATTAAGCTACAAGGGTATAAATAAATATCCGTACAAAAAGTCAGTGTACTCTTATCAACAGCAGCTCACTCTGCTGCTTTCTCCTTGCCCCTATCTGCAACAGCAAAGGAAGCTATCACTGAGTATAAATTTACTCAGTAGTACACAATAAAATTTCAAATACTGTAAATAAAACAAGCATTAACAAATTATAATTCAAACATTTTATAAATATGTTTCACAATTTCAAATCATATTTTAAATATTTCACAATTTCATTTCATAATTTCCAAAGCTCATTATAACACAAATTTAGTCAAACAATTTAATAAACACAGTGTTGCCAATCAATAACACCACTTAGGCCATGACACAAAAATTTCGATCATGCCGTGTTGTACACCACAACAATGCAAACTCACCCCACTAATCGAAATCAATGAGGGAGGTGGCTAGCTAACTATATGAGTAGTCATCCAAATTCACCTCAGACTAGCAAGCTAGAGAAGGAGGGAAAATGATCAAATATCAAACTCAACCCCACAAGTGGAGGAGGAACATAGTAAGGGACTGTCATGCCAAGTGTAAATCAAAAACAATTTCAAATCACAACATTTAAATATTTCATATAGACTACAAGTCACATTTTACCTCAAAATTTCCATTTACAAAGTAGGCAACATAATAATTTCCAAATAAAATTCCCAAAGCCAAAATAATTAAAAACTATTCCTATTACATACAAAATCAAATTTCAATAAGAAATACTTAAATAAGTTTATTATGCATAACCTCATAATTAGTCTTTCCTTATTTCACTCCTGTCGATTCCTTTCCTCGGAAGGCCCTTTTTCCACTGAAGCACACAATTAAGATGTTTTAGTATTTATTCAAATTATATTTAACCATAATTTTAACAATTAAAATTTGCATTTAAACTTTACATATATAATCCCATAAATTGAGTTCTTTGTGTTCTTGATTATAGTGGTTACTATTCATTTGACTATTGGGTCAAAATATTGATTTTTCCATACTAAATAGGTATACCAATTCTCATTATACCCATATATCACATTTTGAGTGCCTAATTTGTTGGTCTTGGTTGCCGTTTCAATTTCTAAGTCTCCTAAGAGAAAATTCAATTTTTTAGTTTTGGTGCCCTATTTTTCACTGTTCCATTGGTCTAGTTACTATGGAAATTTGGCTAAGCATTCTTCATAAACGTTGTTTCTTATTGTCTTAATTTTAATTTCCCTTTTGAACCACTTCATTTGAAGTTTTGTAGCCCAAGATATGGGCATTTTACTAAGACAAGCCGGATTGGTGTTACCCAGAACTTCTGGGCACTTTATTGGTTTTGACAATTTTGAACAACCAACTTTGGGTGGCAAAATGACTTTGTTATGGGCAGAATTTGGGTTGATGTTCTTCATGAAAGTTGTAGTGCTATGTCATACCTTTCTAATGCCATAAAAATCTAGTTATTTGGACCTGTCTAGCTCAAGTTATGGCCAAATGAACAGACATTCATTTGGTCATTTTGGTACAGTGACAGTGCACAATATCTAGATTTGACATAATTATTCACTATCTAAATGTCATTTTTTAAGGATGGTCTCTAAATGAAAATTATGTCTTTATGTGTCTAATTTCATTCCCAATTGGCCTCACACCAATTGGGTTAGTAGAATTTTAGTTTTAGTCCCTGAAAAGGACCTAGATTAATCTGCCAGGTTGGGACCCTTCACAAATCCGAATTGCATTTAGTTTCTACCAATTCAAACAAATTCCAAATGACTCCAAATGAGCATTTCAAACCTCAGTTAGGGTCAATTGCATCAATTGACCATTTCTTCCAATTTTTCTCCCAATTTCAAGAACTCAAGAACCCTAATTTAAACAATTCATTCAACTAATGAAATTAAAGTGCATCACCTTATTCTGCATACTTAATTCAACTTTTATACCACTTTAATTCCATCAAATTCAAACAATTTTAGTCCCCCTTAATGCTGGCCAAATTTTACAAGTTGTCCACCATAATGGTTTTGTTTAAATTTTCACTTAAATTCTAAGTTAACTTAACTAGAAACATATGCATCAAACTAGAAATTTCAATTTAAATTACTAACCTCAATTTTTTAATTTCCACTAGCTCAAATCCTTCAATTTCTCCTTTCTTCTTCTTCTTCAATCTTCTTTTTTATGGTGAATTAGAAGTTTTTGGAGGTTTAGGGTTGGAATTTATGGGACAAAACCAAGTTATTCAAGCTTAAAAAGCTTGTTAATGGAGGAAACCATGGAGGTGGAAGACAATGGTGGTTTGGTTGGCTGGTTGGAAGAGAAGAAGTGATTTTTCTCTTCTAATTTTTTTATGTTTTTATGTCTAATTATACTTAATTTGACTTAGTAAAAAATTTGGGTAAAATAAATTTCACTTTGACATCATACATGATGTCACTCTAATGATGTAATAAATTCATTTCTTTTCCCTTTTTCTTTTTCTTTAAATTTTTCCATAGTTCTTTAATTTAATTTTATATTTAGAAATTTTTATTTCTCCGATTTTATTGGATAGTTAGGTCGTGAGTCACCTCTAGGGGTGAATTGACCAATTTGCCCATCGTCGGTCTGATCCAGTTTACAAGTAATTTGATATTTCTTCCGGATCCCTGACCTAATTATTTAACCTACTTATCAACTCTTGTCTGTGATTTTCTCTTTCCACTAGGTTCACAATAGTCCTTAGGACTGCGGTGTCACAATTTTTTGTTCAAATTAGGGTTAGGACTGACCTCGCAGTTACTTCCTGGGAAGGTCACCCATCACTGTGACCCTCGGCTCATTTAACTTTTTATGCTTTGTTCTTCTTATTTATACTTTACCATCTAGTAATCACTATTTATTTCCATTCAGGGCTTTTCTAGGTTACTTAATTGTGGTTCTAATCCCCTTAATTGTTGGGACAGATACCGATCACTGGAACAGTATAATTATACATAGCTATGCATATAGGGGTATTACAATTCTCTCCCCCTTAAAAGAAATTTTGTCAGTGAAATTTTTCCCAATATCCATCCTAAAATAGTTATACGTTTGTTTTCTCATGTTTTTCATATATTTTTATGTAGCTTCATAATCTGAATAATGGTCCATAATACCTTAACTAAATGTATACATTTATTTCTCACCTGCTTCACCTCATGTGCTAAGATCTTTATGAGTTTCCCCATCATACGTTGAATTTAAATTCATTTCACTTTTTAGAAGTAAGCAATTCTATATGCTAACAAATCCACTCTTTTTAGGACTTTGTGTGGTCCTATGGAGTGAGAATTTAGTTTTTCTTCTTTCTACATAATCAAATAATCTTCTTTCCTTTAAGTTTACGTAAGACTTTTAACAACCTAATATAATGTTTAATTTGTTTGTATAACATTAATATTCTCTTACTATCGTTCTGTCTAATATTTCAATTCATGTTTCCTTATAAAATGACCATTGTGGTCATATTATAATTATTTATCTAATCATGGGTCCTTTGACCATTTTAGTCAATAATCTTGCTAATTTTTGTAATATTTCTTTGTTACATCTAAACCAACTATTCAAATTTTTACTTCCATAATTCTTTTATCTATCGATATGCAATAATTTATCATATTTAAGGAGATGTCTCTCGCTAGCAAATTCTTCCAAAACTAATTCCAAAAAGACTAGTCACTAACATATCAAAATTTACTTTTATATAAGGGACAACTGAAAAGCAAGCAATGCTGGCACTAACACAAAAGTGTGCAGACCCCTGGTCAAACAATACATATTTATATCTTACTTAAAATTTGAGAAAGTACCAGCAACAATATCAAAAGTCTCATTTTCTCCCCTCTGCCGCATAGTGTATACCCTAGCTAGAGCATCAACTTGTTCTGGCTGATTTACAGTACTCTGACTTCTAGGTGTACTACCCCTACCTCTGCCTCTGCCTCTACTAACTGATGGTGAACTCTTTGGGGTAGAAACTTGGGCTGATCCCTCTGACGTAGTAAATGATCCAGAACGGCGTGGACTTATGCAATCCTTAGCAAAATGACAAGTCCCTCCACAATTAAAACATGCTCCTATGGCTCTATAACATACCCCACTATGTGGTTTACTACAAGTTTCACAAAGTCGATCCAACAATGTATTTTATGGTGTCTGCTGAGTTTGCTGCACAAATCAGGGTGATTTCTGTCTAGAAGATCTACCTCTACCCGATTCGCGCGAGCTAAATCCTCCAAAGTGTTTCCTCTTTCCTGACCCACTATCAGGAGCTTGATTAGTAGTCTTTTTAGTTTTCTCTTTCTCTTCTGCACCCTTTTTAACTGTTCCTTCATTCTCAATTCTTTCTAGTTCCAGGGCTTGCGATATTAGCTCTGAGAAATTCTGGTGTCGGAACCCCACAACTTGTATTCTTAGACTAGGCCTGTGTTTTTAAAAAGATAATTTTGTAGTAATGGACCAGAAGTTTAATGAAATTAAAATATAGAGACTAAGTTTAAAAATCATTGAAGGAGCAGAAGCATGAAAAATTATTAGTTTAGAACATTGAATTCAAAAATTTTCTTCTAGGGTCTTATACATCATGCAAGATTCAATTTTTATCTATTGATTTCAGTGTTCAATTGCATATTAAAACTCTTTTAATATGTATTTGGATCTATGTTTGCCATTTAAGATTTTAGAATTAACAGATTAATTTATTAAAACCCTAGATTAAATCAAGAACATATGCACTAACTTTTTGATGCACTAAAATTGTGTTTGGTACCTTTGTGAAGCACCTAGGACCCCAGATGTTGTCCCTCTAGCTTGTCCATGCCAAGATCACCAATGGCAGCCCCTTGAACAGCTTCTCAAGCCTTTCCAATCAATTAGAAATTAAGGTTTTGCCTTTAGAGATGTTATAGATGTATATAGGACACTAGAAACGATTTCTAGCAATTTTAATTTAAGAGAATATTGGCAACTCTCTTTGAATTGATGAGAGATGAAGAAGAAGAGATGAAGAAGACAACAAGGATGGTGGCACCACTTTGAGGAAATCAGATTAGTTATTTTGTTCTTTCATCCTTTCCCTTATATAGCTAGGTCACCACTTGAAATCCTTACCACATGTCATCTTCTGATTGGCTCAGAATTTTAATTGGCCCAATCATATTATGCCAAGTGTCAAAACTAGATTTAATCTTGACTTTGATCATCTTACATGATTGGAAGACAAATGGCAAGCTTATGTGTAGTGCCAGGTGCCACATGTCACCCTGTGAAATGACCAAATTACCCTTGTGTCTTAATTTTGAGTTCTCAATCCAAAATAATTATTTCTCTTCTTCTAATCAATTTATATCAACAATGAATTAATTAATTAATCTCTATTAATTAATTTCTCATAATTAAATTCATATTTAAACACTTTAAACGTAAATTTAACTTATACTATACATCCAATAACCTAGATTTAGTTTCAAGCCATGCTAGGGACTTTGCAATCTAATTGCAAACCAAACCTATTTAATTAATCAATTAAACTCTTTAACTAATTAATTAAATTACATTTAACTTGGTGATTACATATGTATGTGTGTAACTCACTAGGCTCATCACAAATTGGCAATGAGATATGATATCAACTCTTAATATCATCAGAACTCATTCTTACCACAAATGATTTCTCTGAATCATTTTAGGCAGCTCATAGACTATGGTTAACACTTAGCATAGCATGCCACAGCCACCCAATCAGTAATAAGGTTTACCTTAAATGAACCTATAATCATATGTTTCCATGCACTAGAATCTCTCTATTATAAAATCTCAATTCGAGCTGGAGTCATGGTTTATGTCGAACTCCATTTGCTATGAATATTATGTTCTCTTTTAATTCCAGTTCTTGATTAAAAATATTTTCTCATCAGACACACTTTTCTGATTAAATCTATCTGTCCTGGCCAAGAACTTGAAACATCAAGAATAATTAAATGAACATAGGATTTTATCCCTATTTACTTGGGGTAACCGATTCCATCTTGATCAACACCTACCTCCATATATAACTAGCAAGAGCCAACACACGCCCATATGCCCATACACAGTATAAGTATGAAAGTAGTATCAAACTCAAACCACCTATATACAAGATAACTGTGTTATCTCAAGTCTAAAGATTATATGCACTGATATGATTTATGACAATGCATTGACCAGAGTAAACTCCATGTGCTTGTCATAAATGTCACTGGTTCGGCCTACTTACCATGCTTAAGTACCTATCATGTTTGTTATATGGCATGAGACTCACCATTCCATCTTATTTACATCTCATACAAATAACTTAGGAATAAACATGATTACAATCTTTCTGGATAAGTCATGTCCTTATTGTGAAGTACCCTCAATTGTGAACCAATTTATGATACTTTATGCTAGAAATACTGTGACTCATATTCTTAATTGAAGGAACGGAAGCGTGAAAAACACAAGATTATACCATTGAATTCAAAAATTTTCACCTAGGGTCACATGCACCATGCAAGATTTATTTTTATCTATTTGATTTCAATGATAAACAACATATTAAAACTCTTTTAATATGTTTTTGGATCTGTATTTGCTATTTAAGATTTTAAAATTAATCAGATTAATTTTAGAACCCTAGATTAAATAAAAAACGATTACACTAACCTCTTGATGTCTTTGCGTGTGTCTGCCTTTGAGATTCATCTTGAGGACACGGATGTTGTCCCTCTAGCTTGTCCACACCAAGAACACCTATGGCAGCCCTTGAACAGCTTCTAAAGCCTTTTCTATTAATTAGAAATTCAAGTTCTGCCTTTTAAGAGATTAGAGATGTAAACAGGACACTAGAAACAATTTCTAGTGTTCTTAATTCAAGAGATTGATGGCTAATCTCTTTGAATTGATGAGAGATGAAGAGAAATAGCTGGAGAGGCTCAAAGTGGCGTGACAATCGAGAGGAGAGGCTGCTGGTTATGTTTTCTTTTCATAACCACACTTAAATAGCTAGGTTAACACATTAAACCCTAGCCACATGTCACCTTTTGATTAGCTCTAGGTTTAAGTGACCCAATCACATTGTGCCAAGTGTCAAACCTATATTTAATCTTGATTTTAATCATCTTACATGATTAAAAAAAACATTTGGCAAGCTTATGTGTTATGCCATGTGTCACCATCTCATGGTACCACGTGTCACTAATGAAATGACCAAAATGCCCTGTGTCTTAATTTTGAGTTCTTAACCCAAAATAATTATTTTCTTCTTCTAATTAATTTATATCAAATATAAATTAATTAATTAATCTCTATTAATTAATTTCTCATCAATTAAATTCATATTTAAACACTTTAAATATAAATTTAATTTATACTACACATCCAATAATCTAGATTTGGTTTCAAGTCATGCTAGGGACTTTGCAATTTAATTGCAAACCAAATCTATTTAATTAATCAATTAAACTCTTTAATTAATTAATTAAATCATATTTAAATAGGTGATAACTTGTGTATGTGTGTGACTTACTAGGCTCATCACTAATTGGCAATGAGACATGATATCAACTCTTAATATCATCAGAACTCTTTCTTACCATAAATGATTTCTCTAAATCGTTTTATGAACCTCATAGACCATGGTTAACACCTAGCATAGCATGCCATGGCCACCCAATTAGTAATAAAATTTACCTTAAATGAACCTATAATCATATGTTACCATGCACTAGAATCTCTCTGTTACAAAATCCCAACTCAAGCTTGATTCTTGGTTTATGTCAAACTCCATTTGCTATGAATATTATGTTCTCTTTTAATTCCAGTTCTTGATTAAAAGATTTTTCTCATCAGAAACTCTTTTCTGAATAAATCTATCTATCCTGGCCAAGAACTTGAAACATCAAGAACAATTAAATGAACATAGGATTTTATCTCTATTTACTTAGAGGAATAGATTCCTTCTTGATTAACACCTACCTCCATATATAACTAGCAGGAGCCAACACATGCCCATATACCCATACATAGTACAAGTATGAAAGCAGTATCAAACTCAAACTACCTATATACAAGATAACTGTGCTATCTCAGGTCTAAAGTTTATATGCACTGATATGATTTATGACAAAACATTGACAAGAGTAAACTCCATGTGCTTGTCATAAGTGTCCTTAGTTCGACCTACTTATCATTTATAAGTGCCTATCAAGTTTGTTATATGGCATGAGACTCACCATTCCATCTTATTTATATCTCATATAAATAACTTGGGAACAAACATGAATACAATCTTTCTGGATAAGTCATGTCCTTATTATGAAGTATCCTCGATTGTGAACCTATTTATGATACTTTGTGCTAGAAATATTGTCACTCATATTCTTAACAACTTAAGAATAATATTTCTAACAAAATATCAATGGACCTTTTCTATTACACATAAATATATTATGTAAACGGAAAAGTGGAAATGCCTTTTATTATTAAAAATATATACAAGATACATACTAAATGATATGCTCTAGGGCATACTACTAACAATCTCCCACTAGCACTAGAGCCATTCATTATAATATCTTAGACCTATCTTCTCAAGATGTCGATCTAAGCGAGTGCGTGACATAGGCTTAGTGAATGGATCACCTGGATTTTCGGTGATGCTATTTCTGCATGGCTACATTGCCTCGCCCAACTATTTCTCGATAATGTGGTAGCGCCTTTCTATGTGTTTGGATTTACGGTGAGACCTTGGTTCCTTAGCAGTATGATGTTGCTCCATTATTGTCACGGTGTAATGGAGCTGGCGACTCAATGGAAGGAACTCATGTAAGTTACATCACGAACTCTTTATCCAAAGCGACTTCTTTTGCGACATCGATGCGACAATATACTCACCTCGATGAGTGGAATCTGCGATCGTGCTCTATTTGGAACTTTTCCAATCGATCGCACCTCCATTACAAATGAACACATATCCAGAGGTAGACTTTCTATCATCGATATCTGATTGGAAATCAGAATCAGTATAACCATCCAATTGCAAGTCTCCACCTCCATAAATCAAGAATAAATCCTTAGTTCTTCTCAAGTACTTAAGGATATTTTTGACTATCGATGTTCCAAACTGGATTGGATTGATACTGCTAGTCAAACTAACGACATATGCGATATCAGGCCTAGTACACAATATTGCATACATTAAACTTCCAATAGCCAAGCATATGGAATCTGGCCATCTTATCTCTTTCTTGGTGTCTTTGGAGACATCTCTTTAGAAAGGTGGATACCATGTCTCACTGGTAACAATCCTCTCTTGGAATCAAGCATGTTAAACCTCTTTAACACCTTTTCCAAGTATAGACTTTGGGATAAACCAATTATTCTTTTCGCTCTATCTCTATAGATGCGAATCCCAAGAATATAAGTTGCCTCTCCTAAGTCTTTCATGGAGAATGTATTTGACAACCATACCTTTATAGTCGTCAACATACCTGTATCATTACCCATCAACGATGTCATCCACATATAAGACAAGAAAAGTGATAGCACTAACCTTCTTATATACACATGGCTCATCCTCATTTTTGATAAAACCAAAAGATTTAATGGCTTCATCAAAACGGATGTTCCAACTCCTCGAAGCTTGTTTCAACCCATAAATGGATCGCTTTAGCTTGCATACCTTGGAACCATCTTGGGATTCAAATCCCCTAGGTTGTTCCATGAAAATGTTTTCTTCAATGTATCCATTGAGAAAGGCTGTTTTGACATCCATCTGCCAAATCTCATAATCATAGTATGCAGCTATTGCTAATAAAATCCTAATTGATTTAAGCATGGCAACAGGCGAGAAAGTCTCCTCATAGTCTATTCCTTGCCTTTGGCGAAACCCTTTCGCTACTAGCCTTGCCTTATAGGTCTCTACCTTTCCATCAGAACCAATTTTCTTCTTGTTTGTTCCCTATAGGTACAATACCTTCAGGTGGGTCAACAAGATCCCAAACTTGATTCTTATACATGGAATCAATCTCGGATTTCATAACATCAATCCATTTTGAAGATTCTATATCTGATATAGCTTCTTCATAGGTAAGTGGATCATCTCCATGATCTACTTCTTCATGAGTAGACAACTCTTGTTCTTCTTCATGAAGAAAACCATATCTCACTGGTGGGTGAGATACCCAGGTTGTTCTACGAGGAACACCTGTAGATGTTTCATCAATGGGTATAGGTTGACTAGATGGATCTATATCCATCTGATCTGTTGGTTGGTCAGAATTCTCCAATTCTAACTCTATTTGCCTTCCTTTGCCTCCTTCTTGAACAAACTGTTGTTCAAGAAATGTGGCATCTCTACTTATCACAACCTTTTGTGAAGTAGGCAAATAAAAATAATATCCAAAACTATCTTTTGGATATCCAACAAATTGACCTCTTTCTGATCTGGTCTCCAATTTATCAGTGTTCAGCTTTTTGATATAAGCTGGACAACCCCAAATCTTAACATGCTTAAGACTTGGTTTTCTTCCATGCCATATCTCATAAGGTGTGGAAGAAACTGATTTTGATGGAATCCTATTCAGAATATACAAAGCTGATTCTAATGCAAATCCCCAAAAGGAGATTGGCATATCAGTATAGCTCATCATACTACGTACCATATCCAATAGGATACGATTTCTCCTTTCAGATACACCATTCAGCTGTGGCGTTCCTGGAGGAGTCAGCTGAGAAACAATGCCATGCTCTCTCAAGTATTCATCAAATTCAGTTCTCAAATATTCACCTCCACGATCTGATCGAAGAGCTTTAATACTTTTTCCTGTTTGATTTTCTACTTCAGATTTAAATTCTTTGAACTTTTCAAAGGATTCATGTTTGTATTTCATCAAATACAAATACCCAAACCTTGATTTATCATCAGTAAAGGAAATAAAATAATGAAAGCCCCCTCTAGCCATTTCTTTAAATGGACCGCATACATCACTATGTATTAGCTCCAAAATATTTTCAGCTCTTAGCCCTTGTCCAACAAAGGGTGATCTAGTCATTTTGCCTTGAAGGCAAGATTCACAAGTTGGAGTAGGCTCAGAGCCCAATGAGGATAAAATCCCAATTTTCTCCAATTTTGCAATCCTCTCTTCTGCAACATGACATAACCTTAAGTGCCAAATATATTTTGAACTTGAGTTAGTTTTCACCATGGCATTGTATTCTTTTAGATCACTTGCATTCAATTTGTGTTTGTCATTATTATCCAAATAATAAAGACCATCATTCATATAACCCGAACCAACATATTTATTTCCAAAATAAATATTGCAAACATCATCTGTGAACTGAAATTCATAGCCATTTCTAGTCAAACTAGATATAGAAATGATGTTCTTAAAAGCATCAGGTACATATAAAATATTATCCAAACACAAAACATGTCCAAACATGTAAAAAGATTTAGATCCTATGGCTAAAGCTTCAGCGGTTGAGCCATTGCCAACGGACTCTAATATCTTGAGAACGCAAGTACTCTTGTTTGCTAGTTCCTGCATATCATTAGAAATGTGAGAACTGCACCAATATCTAAAACCCAAGTGTAGATGAACTATGAGTATCATCGAATCTAAATAACAAGATATGGACATACTTAGAAGGTATATCCTTCTTGTCCTTGGAGAAGCAAGATACTGCAGGCGGTTCCTTTTCAGTGCCCATCCTTTTGGCGGTGGAAACACTTTCCTTTGCCTCCATCGACTTTAGTCTTCCTTTTACATTTACCTATTTTCTTGGAAGGACCAGGAATCGAGGTTTCTTTTTCTTATTGCCCTTCTTCTTGTTGGACTTTCCAGTGAAGAAGATGCAACAAAGCTACCTCTTTTCCTTTATTGCACAGCATATTCTTTTGGGCAATAACCAGCATGTTGAGTAATTCAGCTAAGGTGCATTCCTGTTTAGTCATATGGAAATTTGTCACAAAATTCCCAAAAGACTCAGGAAGGGACTGAAGGATCAAATCCGTTTGTAGTTGGAATCCATGTTGAAGTCAAGATGTTCCAACTGCTCAATCAGCCGAATCATCTTGTGGACATGATCCCCAACATTACATCCCTCGGACATCCTCATACGGAATAGCTGTCTAGATATCTCATACCTAGCATTCTGCTGTGCTCACCATACAACTCTTGTAGGTGAAGGAGGATTTCACTCGCACTCTGCATGTTCTCATGTTGCTTCTGTAACTCATTACTCATGGAAGCAAGCATGTAACACTTAGCTCTCATATCATGCTCCTTCCACTTGTCTAAAGTTTCATGTTCCTCTTGTGTGGCCTCTGGAGGTAAGGGACCAGGAACATTTGAATCTAGAACATATCCTATATGTTCAAGGTTCAAGACAAGTTTCAAATTTCTTAGCCAATCGCATGATTAGGTCCTGTCAACTGTTGTGATCAAGTATGCTTGCAAGAATATTGGATGGTGGTGGTTGTTTTGTGCTGATTTTTATCAGAAAATTAAGGTCAGAAAATAACCAGATTAATTAGTAAATGTATCATGTATTTAACCAAAATGATTATGGTCTTTTAATCAAATTAGTCCTCCCACTAACTTAGCGAATCCTACACTTCCAAAGTAGAAAACGGAAATCCTAGTTGGATGGATTTCTAGTGGGTGATTGAATTCTTATAATTCTATTGATCATCCTCAGGTACATCCATTATTGGAATTACAATAAACTATAAGTGAGCAACTCCTTGCCCATCACATCTCATGTGAGGTTCAATCCTTTACCTAGCCCCTAATGCTCAAAATCTCAGGTACATCCATTATTGACTTATCTTGCATTAGTTAAGTTGATCCCATTGAGCCAGTAATTATGCAAATAATTTTAATGTCCTCAGGTACACCCAATATTGGCCACCAAACCATTTACATATTTACAACATCTCATGCTTAACAATTATTCTTAAGAAAATCTCTTAAATTAATTGCATCTCATGCAACTATTTAAAATTTCTTAAAATAATTGCCCCAATGGAGGGCTTATGTTATAATTACTTTAATTATAGCATTTCCAACTGAATCATTTGTTTGGAAGATTTTATATCCATCCTAATTACTATTAAGGTCTCACTTTGCACATTATCCATTTAGCATGCATATATCATATAATTGCATACATTCCCATACATCTCATGCATTCATGGATAAGCAGTAAATATGGTATGATCATGGACTTTCTAAGGGATTCAATTCGAGCCACCAAGAATTGAATCGGGCATTCCTAGGTGCATTTCATTCATTCATTTTACAAGAGTTGCTGAAGGAGTACATAATCAACACTTGATATTGAATTCCTCCCACTGGTCCCACTAATGCTCTTGACCTCCTTGAACTTCTTGCAATCCAATATTACATAGTAATCCTTGGCATACCAAGGCGAATTTACAAGAACTTAAATAAATGAAATTACAACCCAAAAATATTACAAACTTAATAATACATGCCCAAAATAAATTAAAATAAATTAATTAATTTACAATCCCAAAGAAACATAAAAGAAATAAATCCAATCACATTGGTCTTTTATAGTCCATGATCATCCATCATGCATATCATTATTTAACAATTAAATAAAACATACATACTTAAATTAAATTGAATATCTCATATTCAACTTAAAAATCCAGATTTGAATATGATTCAAATAAATTTAAAAATTCAGATTTGAATCTCATTCAAACAAATTTAAAAATTCAGATTTGAATCACATTCAAACAACTTCAAAAATTCAGATTTGAATCACATTCAAACATTTTTTAAAAAATCAGATTTGAATCACATTCAAATATTTTTTAAAAAATCAGATCTGAATTTTATTGAATCAATTTTAAAAAATCAGATTTAAATATGATTCAAACAACTTTAAAAATTCAAATTTGAATCACATTCAAACAACTTTTAAAATTCAGATTTGAATCACATTCAAACAATTTTTAAAATTCTGATTTGAATCATAATTTAATTGTGTGATTAAAACAACTAATTAAACACTTTAATTAGTCAAAGAATAGGCCTTAGATCATACAACAATTGCAGAATTAAAAGCCAGACCTTGAACTACCCAAGGAACCATTGTTGCCGCCACCAATGGTGGCTTCACCATGTGTGCCGCCACACCTCATGATCCAACCAGCAATGAATCTCTTGGTCTCACGATCAAACACACAATTAAATTATATAATCAACAATCTAAATGGCAAATATAGTGGCTCTGATACCAATTGAAGGCAGGCGTGAAAAACACAAGATTATACCATTGAATTCAAAAATTTTCACCTAGGGTCACATGCACCATGCAATATTTATTTTTATCTATTTGATTTCAATGATAAACAACATATTAAAACTCTTTTAATATGTTTTTGGATCTGTATTTGCCATTTAAGATTTTAAAATTAATCAGATTAATTTTAGAACCCTAGATTAAATCAAGAACGATTACACTAACCTCTTGATGTCTTTGCGTGTCTGCGCCTTTGAGATTCGTCTTGAGGACACGGATGTTGTCCCTCTAGCTTGTCCACACCAAGAACACCTATGGCAGCCCTTGAACAGCTTCTAAAGCCTTTTCTATTAATTAGAAATTCAAGTTCTGCCTTTTAAAGAGATTAGAGATAAAGGACACTAGAAACAATTTCTAGTGTTCTTAATTCAAGAGATTGATGGCTAATCTCTTTGAATTGATGAGAGATGAAGAGAAATAGCTGGAGAGGCTCAAAGTGGCGTGACAATTGAGAGGAGAGGCTGCTGGTTATGTTTTCTTTTCATAACCACACTTAAATAGCTAGGTTAACACATTAAACCCTAGCCACATGTCACCTTTTGATTAGCTCTAGGTTTAAGTGACCCAATCACATTGTGCCAAGTGTCAAACCTATATTTAATCTTGATTTTAATCATCTTACGTGATTAAAAAAAAACATTTGGCAAGCTTATGTGTTATGCCATGTGTCACCATCTCATGGTGCCACATGTCACACTGTGAAATGACCAAAATGCCCCTGTGTCTTAATTTTGAGTTCTTAACCCAAAATAATTATTTTCTTCTTCTAATTAATTTATATCAAATATAAATTAATTAATTAATCTCTATTAATTAATTTCTCATCAATTAAATTCATATTTAAACACTTTAAATATAAATTTAATTTATACTACACATCCAATAATCTAGATTTGGTTTCAAGTCATGCTAGGGACTTTGCAATTTAATTGCAAACCAAATCTATTTAATTAATCAATTAAACTCTTTAATTAATTAATTAAATCATATTTAAATAGGTGATAACTTGTGTATGTGTGTGACTTACTAGGCTCATCACTAATTGGCAATGAGACATGATATCAACTCTTAATATCATCGAACTCTTTCTTACCATAAATGATTTCTCTAAATCATTTTATGAACCTCATAGACCATGGTTAACACCTAGCATAGCATGCCATGGCCACCCAATTAGTAATAAGATTTACCTTAAATGAACCTATAATCATATGTTACCATGCACTAGAATCTCTGTTACAAAATCCCAACTCAAGCTGAGTCATGGTTTATGTCAAACTCCATTTGCTATGAATAGTATGTTCTCTTTTAAGTCCCCTTCTTGATTAACAGATTTTTCTCATACGAAACTCTTTTCTGAATAAATCTATCTGTCCTGGCCAGGAACTTGAAACATCAAGAACAATTAAATGAACATAGGATTTTATCTCTATTTACTTAGAGGAACAGATTCCTTCTTGATCAACACCTACCTCCATATATAACTAGCAAGAGCCAACACATGCCCATATACCCATACATAGTACAAGTATGAAAGCGATCAAACTCAAACTACCTATATACAAGATAAGCTGCTATCTCAGGTCTAAAGATTATATGCACTGATATGATTTATGACAAAACATTGACAAGAGTAAACTCCATGTGCTTGTCATAAGTGTCACTGGTTCGGCGTACTTATCATTTATAAGTGCCTATCAAGTTTGTTATATGGCATGAGACTCACCATTCCATCTTATTTATATCTCATATAAATAACTTGGGAACAAACATGAATACAATCTTTCTGGATAAGTCATGTCCTTATTATGAAGTATCCTCGATTGTGAACCTATTTATGATACTTTGTGCTAGAAATATTGTCACTCATATTCTTAACAACTTAAGAATAATATTTCTAACAAAATATCAATGGACCTTTTCTATTACACATAAATATATTATGTAAACGGAAAAGTGGAAATGCCTTTTATTATTAAAAATATATACAAGATACATACTAAATGATATGCTCTAGGGCATACTACTAACATTAATAACTTAAGAATAGAATTTCTAACAAAATATCAATGGAACTTTTCTATTATATATAAATATATTATGTAAATGGAAAAGTGAAAATGCATTTTATTAATAAAATATGTACAAGATACATACTAAATGATACGCTCTACGGCATACTACTAAGAATCTCCCACTAACACTAGAGCCATTCATTACAATATCTTAGACCTATCTTCTCAAGATGTCAGTCTAACTGAGCTTGTGACATTGACTTAGTGAATGGATCAACTGGATTTTAAGCTGATGCTATTTTCTGCATGGCTGCATCGCCTCGCCCAACTATTTCTATGATAATGTGGTAGCGCTGCAACACCCCTATGTTCGGTAGTGCGTTCTACTGTTCCAGTGATCAGTGTTGTCTGAACAGCTAGAATGCCTAGAACTACACTTCAATATGAGTGAGGAGACATAAAATAATGAAATACAAGAAAAGAAAATACAAGAAAAACAAAGGAAAAATAATAGTAAAGAAATGCAATCAAGTTAAGCGAGCCGAGAACCCTAGCGATGGGTGACCGCACCGGGAAGTCACGGCGTGAACCGTTGACTAGCCCTGGACCGCGGGGAACCCTGAAAAATATTTTTAGGACTCAAATAAATATTTATTGAACTATAAATATCATTAGAAATATCAAAGAAAAATTAAATAATTAGTACAAAGAAAAGTGAGAAATCGAAAAACGGACAAAACCCGGTGTTACCGAAAAATCGAGAATGCACCCCGAACAGGGGCATTGTGGACATTTGACACCCCGAGTTGTCTTTTGACCTAAATGTCCATCAAAAATAAATAATATTACACTTGGAAAATATAATGAAAAATTAATTTAGTGGTACCTAATGTAAATAACAAAAATGGAGGGTAAATGGGGTAATTATCACTTAAACATATAATATGATTAAAAATGCATGAGTGGAACACTATGGGAATTAAATATTCATTAAGTGGGTAGATTACTTCCACTAAGCTCATCTTCAACCTTCATTCCTCACCATTGCCGAAATGAAGAAGTTCCAAGGTTCTCCCATGGCCACCCAAATGCATGGTTCATTACACCCATTTTCAAGCTAGATTTTGGTTACTTGTCTTCATTAATTTTGATCCTCACACCATGGGCAGTAGATAGGCAGCAAGAAAGGAAAGTTTTTGTGGAGTTTTGAAGAATTTCCAAAGTGGTAAGTTTGTGTTTTTTATTATTGTTTAATTAAAGTTTGTAAGGTGTTATGGGTGTTTGATTTATGGAGAGATTTTTGAGGTTTGATGTTGAATGGGGAAGTGTACTTTTGGCAGCCATGGAAACACCTTGAAGATAGTTTATTTTTGCTTTTAAATGGTGAATTAAAGGATTGATTAAATGTATATTATGTAGGAAATTATTTGGGTGATTATACTTAGTATATGTAAATGTGTATTGAAATTTGAAGCTTGGAAATTAATGGAATGTAAATGTATCATTGCGGCAGTTTGTTGACTCTTGAAGAATGCTGGAATTCATGCTTGGTTCATGGTATATTAATGTTGACTTGTGTTGGATGTTAGGGCAGTTTGAGTGTATATATGATGGTGTGAAGTTGGACATGAAAAAAGTGTTATGGTTAGGTGATTGAATTGTTGTAAATTGAGTTGAAAAATTCTGCACTTTATGGTGTATGTTGAATGTAATTGTAAGCTGCCAAAATGACTTATAATGTGTTGTGAATTATGTTTAGGTCATGATACAACCAGAATTGACTTGAATATTGAGTTTGGTAAGTGTTAGGAGTAATCCTTAATGTGTATGAAAGAAATGCAATAAGGCAGTTTGTGTTTTAGGCCTATAACTTTAAGTGTGTGGCTCCAATTGGTATGAGACCAATTGGAGGTGAAACTAGGCATAAGATTTGCCAACTTTCATGAAGGAAGCATACCAAAATTCTACTTGCAAGGTAGCTTGAAAAATGACCAAATCCGGATAAAGTGCAAATAAGGCCTGAAAATTGACCATTTGGGCAGCAGTTAGTGTTTAGGCCACAACTCACTCAAAACAGGTCCAATTGACCTGAAATTTTGACCATGAATAGCTAAGACCTATATATTCAAGTCTTATGAAGACACCAAAGCCCAGAAATGACCATAAGCAAGTCAAACAGCTTGCACAAGTTCGGGTCCAAAAACTGGCCGAACCAAAATTGACCTAAAGTGACCTAAAGTGACCAATTTTGATGCAATTTGACCAGCAATAGTAAAATGACCATTACTTGGTCTACAGAACTCAGAATGACCTGAAATTTTGCCCCGCGTTCCATAAGACATAGATCTACAAGTTTGTAGTTTTGACCGAAACCCGAAAACTGAGGGAACTAGGTCGTCCGGCTCGGTCAAACTAGTATCCAGGAATCCAGCAAATTGCAAGAAAATGCAATATACACGGAACTGAAATTGGTAACATGTACCAACCATAAAAGACTATCAAATGTGGCATATTAGTAACACTAAAACCTAATTTACCTAAAACGCATCGAGGGTCGATATATTAGGTTGATTAAGCAAATAATATCATTCAGTGAATTACTTATCAAGCATTATCGTTAGAGACAGTTTAATTTAGTACTGAAACACTTCAAATTGTGTTTCTCGATTGCAAAGACTCGGGAAAAGGGAAGGAAACACCGAGTCAAGACCGAGAGACGATTATCGAGGTTTGTACAATGACTATTTCTTTTGAATTATTTTCAATTGAAATAAATTATGACTATTTGTATATTATTGTTTTGAATTGTGAAACTATGAAAAATTGTTTGAATGATATTTGATGGATATTTATTGCTTGAAAAGCATTGTAAATGGTTTGAAACTATGAAAAATTGTTTGAATGATATTGATGGATACTTATTGATTGAAAAGCATTGGAAATGATTTGAAACCACAACTATCATGTATATTGATTGTATTCCTCGCTAGCTTGTCTAGTGGGACGAATTGAATTCCCTCTCTGGCTGAAGTGTTGAGGTGTGTGCCTGTTGAGGACGAATCGAATGAGTACTCATATTTTTGCTAGCTAGCTATGTTATTCCTCATTAGTCATCGACTTTTGGGACGAATTGAATACCTCATTAGCCATCGGCTTTTGGGACGAATTGAACTTTAGAACATGATTAAACTGTGTTTGGTTTATTGATATGTATTGTGAAATTGTGAAATGGAGTTTAAATTCTTATTGACATTCACTGTCTTTTGAATTTAACCGTGATTTGACTTATTGAAATTTATTGTGATATTGAGAAATGGAGTTTAAAGTCTTATTGACATTCATTGTCTTTTGAATTTAACTATGTTTTGACTACTGAGATTTATCATGATGTTGTGTTAAATTCCTTCTGACATTCATTGTCTTGAATTTAACTATGATTTTACGTATGCATCATTTAAATGATTTATGAATTGTGATTTAAAGTTGTATTTGGTTAATGTTGTGCACCACTGAGACATTGTCTCAGCGATAGCTTTCATTCTTTGTCGCGTGAGTAGGCAGACAGACGAGGCGACAAATTAAATTTGCTAGTACATCCAGCGAGAGATTATCGGGTATAATGAGTATACCACATTATGCATTTTGTACTGTAATGTATGACCACTGTATGTACATGTTGTTTTTGGTTTTGAGCAGTTGTAAATCAAAATTGTACATTGAAGTTGTAAAGTAAATTATGAGATATTTTGGCTTGTAAAATTTGTACTGTATTTCTTTATCTCAGCCTTTGAAAAATTATTGTGGATTGAGTTGAAAAACATATTGTGTTGAATTTTGTTGGAGTTTGAGACAGAGGAAAATATTGAAGTGCTTTTTTTTTACAGGTTTTTGAAGAACTGTTTTATCCAAATTACAGAGGGCACTCTGCCAAAATTTTTACAGAAAATACTAATAGTCTAATTGTGTTAGCTAATTCACTTCAGTTCAAAAAGGTTTTTAACACTTGTAAATAGTGCTCACCACTGTAAAAGAAGTAAGAAAAGTCTTGAAAATCCCTTGTAGTGTATTTAATGGGTTATCAGTAGGCAAAGTTGGTAATTCATTAGGTATACTACGGGATCATGTTACGCCTTACAGAGGGGTAGGGTGTGACAAGTGCCTTTAGATGTGTTTGGATTTCTGGTGAGACTGGGGTTCCTTAGCTTGTATGACTACTCAATTTTTGTCACAGTAGAGTGGAACTGATGATTCAATGGAAGGAACTACTGCAAATTCTGTCACGAACTTCTTTATCCAAATAGCTTCCTTTGTAGCATCTGATGCAGCAATATACTCAGCCTCTATAGTGGAATCAGCTCTCATACTCTATTTGGAACTCTTCCAACTAACTGCACCTCCATTACAAATGAACACATATCCAGAGGTAGACTTTCTATCATCGATATTTGATTGGAAATTAGAATCAGTATAACCATTCAATTACCAGTCACCACCTCTATATATCAAGAAAAAATCCTTAGTTCTTCTCAAGTACTTAAGTATATTCTTGACAGCTATCCAGTGTTCCAAACCTGGATTGGATTGATACCTGCTAGTCAAACTAACTGCATATGCGATATCCGGCCTAGTACACAACACTGCATAGATCAAACTTCCAATAGCCTAAGCATATGGAATCCTGGCCATTTTATCTCTTTCTTCATGTGTCTTTGGAGACATCTCTTTAGAAAGGTGGATACCATGTCTCATTGGTAACAATCCTCTCTTGGAATCAAGCATGTTAGACCTCTTTAACACCTTTTCCAAGTGTAGACTTTGAGATAAACCAATTATTTTTTTCACTCTATCTCTACAGATGTGAATCCCAAGAATATAGGTTGCCTCCCCTAAGTCTTTCATGGAGAATGTATTTGACAACCATACCTTTACAGTTGTCAACATACCTGTGTCATTACTTATCAACAAAATGTCATCCACATATAAGACAAGGAAAGTGATAGCACTATCACTAACCTTCATATATACACATGGCTCATCCTCATTTTTGATAAAACCAAATAACTTAATGGCTTCATCAAAATGGATGTTTCAACTGCTCGAAGCTTATTTCAACCCATAAATGGATCACTTTAGCTTGCATACTTTGGAACCATCTTGGGATTTAAAACCCCTAGGCTGTTCCATGAAAATGTTTTCTTCAATGTTTCCATTCAAAAAAGCTGTTTTGACATCCATCTGCCAATTCTCATAATCATAGTATGCAGCTATTGCTAATAGAATCCTTATTGATTTAAGCATGGCGACAGGTGAGAAAGTCCCTTATAGTCGATTCCTTGCCTTTGGCGAAACCCTTTCACTACTAGCCTTGTTTTATAGGTCTCTACCTTTCCATCATAACTAATTTTCTTCTTGAAAACTCATTTGTTCCCTATAGGTACAATACCTTCAGGTAGGTCAACAAGATCCCAAACTTGATTCTTATACATGGAATCAATCTCGAATTTCATAGCATCAATCCATTTTAAAGAGTCTATATCTGATATAGCTTCTTCATAAGTAAGTGGATCATCTCCATGATCTACTTCTTCATGAGTAGACAAATCTTGTTCTTCTATATGAAGAAAATCATATCTCACTGGTGGGTGAGATATCCTGGTTGATCTACGAGGAATAGTTGTAGATGTTTCATCAATAGGTTTGGATCCATATCCATCTGATCTGTTGGTTGGTCAGAATTCTCCAATTTTAACTCTATTTGTCTTCCTTTGCTTCCTTCTTAAACAAATTGTTTTTCAAGAAATGGGGCATCTCTACTTACCACAACCTTTTGTGATGTAGGCAAATAAAAATAATATCTAAAACTCTCTTTTGGATATCTAAAAAATTGACCCTTTTCTGATCTGGTTTCTAATTTATCAGTGTTCAGCTTTTTGATATAAGCTAGACAACCCCAAATCTTAACATGCTTAAGACTTGGTTTTCTTCCATGCCATATCTCATAAGGTGTGGAAGATACTGATTTTGATGGAATCCTATTCAGAACATGCAAAGCTGATTCTAATGCAAATCCCTAAAAGGAGATTGGTATATCACTATATCTCATCATGCTACGTACCATATCTAATAGGGTACGATTTCTACTTTTAGATACACCATTAAGCTGTGGTGTTCTTAGAAGAGTCAGCTGGTAAACAATGTCATGCACTTTCAAGTATTCATCCAATTCAGTACTCAAGTATTCACCTTAATGATTTCTACCTATGACAGCAATGAAAAAGCTATTACTGAGCCAATGTCTCAGTGGTGCACAACATTAAGAAAATACAATTTAAAACCATAAATAATAAATCATATAAACTGTGGATACTTAAAATCATAGTTATATTCAAAAGATAGAGGATTTCTATAGCTGTTTCACCTCATAAACAATATAGCTGCTTCACCTTATGTGCTAGAATTTCTATGGGTTCTTCCTCATATGAGAGATTTGGATTTACCTCAATCTCTTCAACTGATATAACATGAGATGGGTCGGATCTGTACCTCCTTAACATGGACACATGGAAGACACTGTGTATCCTTTCTAGCTCTTTTTAGTGCCAACCGATATGCCAAAGGACCCACTCTTTCCAGAATCTCATATGATCCTATAAAGTGAGGACTCAGTTTCTGTAACGGCCCGGCCCACTAGTGATATTGTCTGCTTTGGGCCAAAGCCCTCACGGTTTTAAAAAGCGTCAATAGGGGTTACGAACCACCAACTTATGAACCCAGCATCTCTCCCGTGTTTTGCCGATGTGGGATTTGCCTAGGGTGTTACAATCCACCCCCCTTATGGGACTCAGCGTCCTCGCTGAGGTTTGCCCCACCATCGCTCAAGGTTGCATGCGGAGCAGCTCTGATACCACAAATGTAACGGCCCGACCCACTAGTGATATTGTCCGCTTTAGGCCGAAGCCCTCACGATTTTAAAACGAGTCAATAGGGGTTATGAACCACCAACTTATAAACCCAGCATCTCTCCCGTGTTTTGCCGATGTGGGATTTGCCTAGGGTGTTACAGTTTCCCCTTTCTGCCAAATCTCATAATCCTCTTCCAAGGAGAAACTTTGAGGAATACCTTATAACCCACTGCATATTTAATATCTCTTCTCTTCAGATCAATATAGGACTTCTGATGGTCTGATGCAGCCTTGAGCCAATCTCTTATCAATCTGATCTTTTCCTCTGTCTGCTGAACAATTTCTAGCCCAATCATCTTTCTTTCACCTGCTGAACAATTTCTAGCCCAATCATATTTCTTTCACCTACTTCATCCCAACATAAGGGAGTTCTGCACTTTTTTCCATACAAATCTTCATATGGAGGCATCCCAATGCTTAATTGGTAGCTGTTGTTATAAGCAAACTCAATCAAAGGCAAGTGTGTATCCTAACTACCTTCAAACTCAATCACACAAGCTCGTAGCATATCCTCTAAGATCTGAATTACCCTCTCAGACTGGCCATCTATCTGTGGGTGGAATGCCATGCTGAAGTTCAATCTAGTTCCTAGGGCTCTCTGAAGAGTACCCCAGAATCTAGAAGTGAACCTAGGATCTCTGTCAGATACAATCGATACTGGCACTCCATGCAGTCTTACAATCTCATCTATGTACAATCTGGCCAATCTTTCTAGGCTATAGTCCATTCGGACTGGCAGAAAGTGAGCAGACTTGGTCAGTCTGTCAACTATAACCCATACTACATCATGACTATTCTGTGTCCTCAGAAGTCCCATCACAAAATCCATAGTTATTCGTTCCCATTTCCACTCAGGTACTGACAATGAATGTAACAACCCAGCTGGTACTTGATGTTCTGCCTTCACTTGCTGATAAGTTAGGCATTTGGAGACAAAATTAGCTACATCCCTTTTCATACCCATCCACCAGTAATGCTCTATTAGCCCTCTGTACATTTTAGTTCCACTAGGGTGCATAGCAAAAGGAGACTCATGTGTTTCCTTCATAATGATCTATCTCAATTCCACATCATTAAGAATGCACATTCTGCCCTGATGTAGTAGTAAACCATCATCTCTCACAGAAAATTTAGGTTTCTTGCCCTGCTGGACTTCTTTCAGTAGCTTCTAATATTTTTCATCATTCTGAGTAGCCACTTTGATATGATCAATCAACATTGGCTATACATGCCATGTAACTACTGTTTGTCCTTCATCATCAATCTCCAAACTGGCATGTTGTGCTTTCAACTCATGTACCATGGACAAAGGAGAAACTCTAAGACTTACCGTAATCTTGCGACTTAAGGCGTTAGCCACCACATTTGCTTTCCCTAGCTGATAGTCTATTAAGCAATCATAGCCTTTAATCAGTTCTAACCATCTCCTCTATCTCAAATTCAATTCTTTCTAAGTGCCCAAATACTTCAAGCTTTTGTGATCTGTATAGATGTAACACTTCTCCCCATATAAGTAATGTCTCCAGATATTCAGAGCAAAAACAATAGTTGCTAGCTCCAAATAATGTGTTGGGTAGTTCCTCTCTTGTGGTTTCAGCTGGTGTGATGCATAAGCAATGACATTTCGATCTTGCATCAGTACATAGCCTAACCCATTATGAGAATCATCACTATAAACTGTGTATTCTTTACCTGGTGTAGGTAATGTAAGGACTAGAGCTTCAGTCAAACACCTCTTCAACTTATCAAAACTCTGTTGGCGTTTATTTGTCCACTGAAATTTCACATCTTTCTGAAGCAGCTTGGTCAGTGGAGAAGCCAACATAAAAAAACCCTTTCACAAATCGAAGGTAATATCCAGCTAAACCCAAAAAAATGTGAATTTTTATGATATTCCTGGGTGGCTTCCAATTAAGGATAGCTTCTACCTTGCTGGAATCTACCTTGATCCCTTCAGCTGACACAACATGTCCCAAGAAAGAGATTTCTTTTAGCCAAAATTCACATTTCAACAATTTGGCATATAGCTATTTCTCCCTTAAGGTCTGTAGTACAATCCGTAGATGTCTATTATGCTCCTCTGCATTCCTTGAATATATCAAAATATCATCAATAAACACCACCACAAACTAGTCAAGATATGGTCTGAAGATAGTGTTCATCAAATCCATAAAAGCAGTTGGAGCATTAGTTAACCCGAATGGCATTACCAGAAACTCATAGTGGCCATATCGAGTTCTAAAAGCAGTTTTTGCAATACTCTGCTCTTGCACTTTCAACTGATAATAACCAGATCGCAAATCAATTTTGGAGAACATAGCTGCACCCTTCAACTGATCAAACAAATCATCAATGCGAGACAATGGATATTTGTTCTTTATTGTCACCTTATTCAACTGCCAGTAGTCAATACATAATCAGAGAGTGCCATCTTTCTTCTTAACAAACAATACTGGTGCTCCCCAAGGTGACACACTAGGGCAGATGAAGCCCTTTTCAAGTAGTTCTTGCAACTGTACCTTCAACACCTTCAATTCTGCTGGTGCCATTCTATATAGTGTTATGGAGATTGGATCCACACTAGGCACAACATTAATCTCAAACTGCACTTCTCTTTCCGGAGGTAATCTTGGCAACTCATCAAGAAACACATATTAGTAGTATGCCCTAGAGCATGTCATTTAGTATGTATCTAGTACATGTTTTTATTAATAAAAGGCATTTTCACTTTTCTGTTTACATAATATATTAATGTGTAATAGAAAATGTCCATTGATATTTTGTTAGAAATTCTATTCTTAAGTTGTTAAGAATATGGGTGACAGTATTTTTAGTACAAAGTATCATAAATAGGTTCACAATCGAGGATACTTCATAATAAGGACATGACTTATCCAGAAAGATTGTATTCATGTTTGTTCCCAAGTTATTTATATGAGATATAAATAAGATGGAATGGTGAGTCTAATGCCATATAACAAACATGATAGGCACTTATACATGATAAGTAGGCCGAACCAGTGACACTTATGACAAGCATATGGAGTTTACTCTTGTCAATGCATTGTTTAAATCATATCAGTGCATATAATTTTTAGACCTGAGATAGCACAGTTATCTTGTATATAGGTGGTTTGAGTTTGATACTGCTTTCATACTTGTACTATGTATGGGTATATGGGCATGTGTTGGCTCCTACTAATTATATATGGAGGTAGGTGTTGATCAATATGGAATCTGTTCCTCTAAGTAAATAGGGATAAAATCCTATGTTCATGTAATTATTCTTGATGTTTCAAGTTTCTGGCCAGGACAGATAGATTTATTCAAAAAGAGTTTCTAATGAGAAAATCTTTTTAATCAAGAACTGGAATTAAAAGAGAACATAATATTCATAGCAAATGGAGTTTGACATAAACCATGACTCTAGCTTGAGTTGGAATTTTGTAACAGAGAGATTCTAGTGCATGGTAACATATGATTATAGGTTCATTTAAGGTAAACCTTATTACTGATTGGGTGGCCATAGCATGCTATGCTAGGTGTTAACCATGGTCTATGAGGTGCATCAAATGATTTAGAGAAATCATTTATGGTAAGAAAGAGTTCTGATGATATTAAGAGTTGATATCATGTCTCATTGCCAATTAGTGATGAGCCTAGTAAGTCACACACATACAAAAGTTATCACCTAATGAAATATGATTTAATTAATTAATTGAAGAGTTTAATTGATTAATTAAATAGGTTTGGTTTGCAATTAGATTGCAAAGTCTCTAGCATGACTTGAAACCAAATCTAGATTATTGGATGTATAGCATAAGTTAAATTTATATTTAAAGTGTTTAAATATGAATTTAATTAATGAGAAATTAATTAATAAAGATTAATTAATTTATTTATATTTGATATTAATTGATTAGAAGAAGAGAAATAATTATTTTGGATTGAGAACTCAAAATTAAGACACAAAGGGATTTTTGTCATTTCATAGGGTAATATGTGGCAGCATGAGATGGTGACACATAGCATTATACATAAGCTTGCCAAATATCTTTTAATCATGTAAGATGATTAAAGTTAAGATTAAATATAGGTTTGACACTTGGCACAATGTGATTGGGTCAATTAAACCTAGAACCAATTAGAGGGTGACATGTGGCAAGGGTTTAATGTGTTGACCTAGCTATATAAGTGTTGTTATGAAAAGAAAACAAAAAAAACCAGCAGCAAATAACCTTGGTGCCGCCACCGAAGAGAGTTCCCCTTCTCTTCTTCTTCATCTCTCACCAATTCTAAGAGATTAGCAAACAATCTATTGAATTAAAAAGACTAGAAATTGTTTGTAGTGTCATGTTTACATCTTTAATGTCTTAAAAGGAAAAACTTGATTTTCTAATTAATAGAAAAAGCTTTAGAAGCTGTTCAAGGGCTGCCATAGGTGTTCTTGGTGTGGACAAGCTAGAGGGACAACATCTGGTATCCTCAAGACACATCCGAAAGGCACAAATACACTGCAGTACATCAAGAGGTTAGTACATTTATTCTTGATTTAATCTAGGATTTTAAAATTAATCTGATCAATTTTAAAATCTTAAATGGCAAATATAGATCCAAAAACATATTAAAAGCGTTTTAATATGTTGTTTATCATTGAAATCAAATAGATAAAAATAAATATTGCATGATGTATGTGACCCTAGGTAAAAAAATTTTGAATTCAATGGTATAAACTTATGTTTTTCATGCTTCTGCTCATTCAACACATCTAGAAAGTCACATACTGCAGGGATGTCCCTCAATGCTGGGCTCCCCACTTGGATGTTTATCACATGTGCCAAGTATGCTTCACACCCCTTTCTGATCATTTTTCTGGCTAGTGCAGCAGAAATGATGTTTGATGGCAATAGCTGCCTCTCCCCATGTATTACCACATCAGCATCTTGAGGAGACCAAAAGTGACTATCTTGATCTACTGATCCAATTATGGCATGATGCCTGGCTAACCAATCCATGCCTAAGATGATATCATAATCTCTGAAGGGCATTTCAATGAGATCAGATAGAAAAGTATGTCCTTGGATCACCAAAGGACAATCCCTATACATTCTATTGACCCTGACCTCTTGTCCTAGCGGACTGGTTACTAGCACCTCAAAGTTCATTTTTGTACACAGAACAGCAATGCAATTAATGATGCTAGCACTCACATAGGAGTGTGTATAACCCAGATCAAATAACATAAACACATTTTGATTAAAAGTTGAGAAGGTACCAGCCACAATATCAGATGTCTCAGCCTTTTCTCTCTGTCTCATTGCGTAGACTCTGACTGAAGCACTAACTTGCTCTGACTAATTCATTGTGCCTTGGCTGCCTGCTGGACTACCTCTACCCCTACCTCTACCTCTACTAAGTAGTTGTGAACCTTTGGTGGCAAGATTCTGAACTGACCCTTCTGCAGTAGCAAGAGGTGGCCCAACTCTACGGGTACTGATGCAGTCTATAGCAAAGTGTCCTATGCCTCCGCAGTTATAATAGGCTCCTATGGCCTTGTAGCATACCCCACCATGATTTCTACCACTAGTTTCACATTGACGAGGAGGGTAAGAACTGCTGGTAGTTTGCTGACCAGATAGAGGAGGTTTCTGTCTCGAAAATCTTTCCCTACCAGACTTTTTACCACCCCTGTTTTATCCCCCAAAGTTCTTTCTCTTTCCAGGAGGACCACTGGAACTATGATCTACTGACTTACCCTCTTTCTCTTTTTCTGTCTTCTCTGATTTCTTTTTCTCTAGGGCCGCTTCTAACTCAATTCTTTCTAATTCAAGTGCTTGAGAAATGAGCTCAGAGAAGTTATTATGTTTAAATCCGACCACTTGTAGTCTGAGACTGGGCTTTAAGCCAGTTACAAACCTTTTACATCTTTCCCTGCTGGTAGAAAGGAGACTTCCTGCATAGTGGCTCAGGCGGGAAAACTCTCTTTCATATTCTGCCACTGACCTACTTCCCTGTTTCAGACTTAAGAACTCCTATAGCTTTTGGTCCACATAGGCATCTGGGACATATTTTTGTCTAAACTTTCACAAAAAGTCATTGTAACACCCCTATTTGTATAGCCTGGTATATTTCACTATTCCGGTGACCGGTGTCGGTCCGGACAATTAAGGGGATTAGAACCACACTTAAGACAACTAGATAAGCCTTAAACCTAAATAATTAGTAATTGCCAATTAGTTAAGTATAAATAAGAAAAACACAACATAAGAAGTTAAACAAGCCGAGAGTCACAGCGATGGTTGACCTTCTCAAGAAGGATTGCGAAGTCGATTTAAACTCAAATTTTGAACCGTAAAATGTGACACCGCGGTCCTTAGGACTAGTGCAAACACAGTGGAAAATAGAAAATCACAAAAAAGAATGGTTAAGCTGGTCAAATAATTAGGTCAGGGATCTAGAAAAAATATTGAATCATTTGCAAATCGGGTCGAACAGGCGAGGGGTAATTTAGTCAATTTACCCCTAGAGGTGATTCATGGCCTATGTAACACCCTAGGCAAATCCCACATCGATAAAACACGGGAGAGATGCTGGGTTTATAAGTTGGTTATTCGTAACCCTTGGCGACGCGTTTTAAAACTGTGAGGGCTTCGGTCCAGAGCGGACAATATCACTAGTGGGTCGGGCCTCTCTCCTCTCCCTCTCTTTTTATTTTTCCACCATTAAAGCTTATATTTAAGCTTTTAAAACCATAAATTACACTATAAATTTCCTAGTTCCTCATGTTAAACCTTGTCTTTGAGTCTTGAAAAGAAGATTAGAGCAAGAAGGAAAAGGAAAAATTGAAGCAATAAAGACTTGGAAAATCCAACAAAAAGGTTAGTGATGAATTTTCCAATTTCCTCTTTATATTCATGCTTAGGCAATTAAACTAAGTTAGAAAGTGTTGAAAATTGAAACAAATGGACAAGGTAAGGAACCATAGAAATTTGGTCAGCTATGAATGGTTAGGGTTTGGTGTGCTTTGACCTAATTGAATATGAATTCTAAGGCTAGTGAAGTTATATGTATGTTTAGAGTATTGAAATTGCATAAATTGAAACGATTATGTAATTAGGGTTTTGGCACCTAGGGTTTTGGGAGGAAAAATGTGAAAAATTGTTAAATGATGTGTTTGACCTAGTTTGAGCTGAGAAATGGTTATTTGTGACCAATTGGAGCAAGTTAGAAGTGTTGGAACCAAATGCAAATTCGGATTGCTTAGGGTCATGCTACAGGCAGTAGGACCAAGATCCCTTTCAGGGACCAAAACTGAAAATTTACAAGTCCAATTGGTGTGAGGCCAATTGGGAATGAAATAAGACACAAAATGGAACATTTTTCATTCAGGAATCATGCCCAAAAAGTGACCATAGCATAGTGAACAAATTGGCCAAATCCGGGTGTGAGTGTTCTGCCCTATACAAAAATGACTAAATGAACAGTGTTTGTTCATTTAGCTATAACTTGGGCTAGGCAAGTCTAAATGACCTGAAATTTTACCAGTAGAAAGCTGAGATATAGAACTAAAACTTTCATGAAAAGACAAATCCAAATTATGCCCTTAACCAAGTCATTTAGCCACCCAAATTTGGTGACCTAAAACTGCCAGAACCCAGAAATTTGCCTAGAAATCTGAGTAAGTCCAATCCAGCAGCCATAATTCAAATGGCTATAACTTGAGCTAAAAAAATCCAAATGGAGTAATTCATAAAGGAGAATAAAGTTAAGACAATAAGGAATAATTTCTATGAAGAAAACTTAGACAAATTCTAACAGCAAAATGACCAATGCAACAGTGTAATATAAGACACCAAAACTGAAAATTTGTAAATTTACCTAAAAGACTTAGAATTTGAGTAAACAACCAAAACCAATAAATTTAGTAACCAAAATGTGGCATGTGAGTGAAATTAGAATTTCCATATCTATTAAGCCTTAGAAAGTCAACAAATTGACTTAAATAGTGTAGTGAATAGTAACCCTGAAATACAAATTTTAAAGAACGTCAAGTTTAGAATATTTAAGCTTGGTATAAGTAGATTTGAATTTATTTTTGGATTTATGCTAAGTTATGGTACTGAAACACTATGAAACTGTGTGTTTCAGTGGAAAGGAACACAGAAAAAGAACCCGAGGAATCGAGTCAAGCCCAAGAGGTGACTCGCTTAAGGTTTGTACACAACATAGAGTTTCTGTAAATTTTCTTCTGCATATTATTTTGAATAAATTGAAATGTTTAATATGCTTCTGATTTAAATTATTGAAAGATTAATTATTTGTGTTTGAAATGGAAATAATTGTTTAGTAAATTGTTAAGATAGTTTTGAAACCACAATGTCATGACTATATATTTGAACACCTCACTAGCATGACTAGTGGGGGAAATCAGTTTTGAATTTTGATTCCTTCTCTGGCTGAAGTATTGAGGTGTGTGCCAGTAGAAGAAGAAAAAGAATGGGTTCCCATATATTTGAGCTAGCTAGCCTTGTGATATGACTTCTCCTTAGTCTATGGCTATTGAGATGATATTTGTTTCGAATGGCATGATATAACTGTGTGTTTTTATGAAATTTTTTTTTAGGCTTTCGAAATGAAATTGTTTGGATTAAAATCTTATAAATCATGTTTTGAATTTATATCTCATGTTAAGTTAATTTTTGAATAAATATGATTTAAATCCCACATAAAGATTATTTTAGTATGTTGTGCATCATTGAGTCCTAGTACTCAGTGATAGCTGTAATTACTGTTGCAGATATAGAGACTAGAGGAGCAGCAGACTGAGCTACTGAGGATTGAGGAGCTACCTGCTTTGAAGCTATCGGTTATAATTTATACCCTGACTGCAAAAATTTATTTTGATGTATGTAATGCATGTAAAGGTATGGACATGTAAAACTGGTCTTGAGCAGTTTGTATAAAGTTTGTAATAAATTTTAGTTTGAATTTCTCTTAATATAAATTTTTGTAATGATATATATAAATTGTTTTATCTTTAATGAAATATGAATGGAAGTATTTTGGTTTAAATTGAATAAAATTGTTTAATGGTATTTTGATGAAAGTTGAATGTTGGAAATTGTGGAATTGCATTTTTGGAAGTTGATAAATGATGTTGAAATTGATTGGGACGATTGTGAATTTGAAGAAGTGGTTGAGATAAATAATTGGAAGTGTTTTTTTTAGGTATTTGAAGAACTATTTTCTCAAAATACAGACAGCACTCTGCCGAAATCTTTATAAAATTTGCGGAAAAATAAAATGGGCCAAAAATTAAAACTGGTTTTCAACTTTAATTAAATGTTTTAATACCTATTAGAAAATACTCACCACTTATAAAAAGTAAGAAAATTGTTTTAAAATCCCTAGTAGGGTACTTAATGAGTTATCGGTAGGTGAAGCTCAGTAGTTCATTAGGTATTCTATGGGATCATATTATGCCTTATAGAGAGGTAAGGTGTGACATATTTTAGTGGTATCAGAGCAAACATTTGAAGTATGTTTTAACTTGCGAATTTGTGTCTTTTTTTTGTTAAGTACAACTGCTCAATGTCCTTATTTGTTACATACAGTGTATTACATTATAAATATGAAATAATGGAGGGAAATCTCCTTGTGTTATTTGTTCAGGAATTACCCTAACTTCAGACTGAAATGGAAGAAGGGGATCGCTCTATTGAGTAATCTATTGAAGCTGAGGCATAAAGGGAAGCCTTAGCTTTACAAAATGTCAGTGGGTCAGTGGCATCAGCCCCACAAATGCTACAGTTTCCTGCACAGTTTGCACAGCAGATGGCCGTAATGTTTCAACAAATGGCTAGGGGGATGCCTGCTTAAGCTCCACCCCAAACACCTGTGGTGCAACCACTGCCTCTAGTCAGACAGTATGACAAGTTATTGAATTATGGAGCTACTAAATTCAAGGGTACAATAGATCCTTTAGAGGCAGAGCAATGGTTAGAGAGAATGGACAGAGTGTTTAAGAAGCTACACTGCCAAGATGAGCTGAAATTTGAATACTCTGTGTCGCTACTGCGAGGGGATGCATATGTGTAACACCCTCACTGTAGCAATTACGTACATTCTACTGTTCCGGTGACCGGTGTCAGTTCGGGCAGCTAGAACGTCTGGAAAAATAATTAGACTAGAGTGAGGAGTCATAAATAACTCAAATATTAATAAGAAAAATTTAGGAAAAATTTTAGAAATAAAATACAACCAAGTTAAATGAGCCGGTGCTCTAGCGATGGGTAACCCAGTGGGAAGTTGCGATTCTCGCAACTAGGAGCCCTAGACCCGGGAGAAAATTCATAAAATAATTTTTGGGACTCCAAAGAAGAGTCATTGAGGGTTCTATGGCATTAGAATGCCAAGAAAATACTTAGAAAAATTTTTCAATCGGTGCAGACAATTTTAGTCTATTAAACCAAACGGAGGGCATTTTGGTCATTTCGCCTTCAGAGGTAATTTTTGACCGACTTGTCCAGTTAAGTAAATAATTATTATGATCTAAAATGTGAATAAATATTGTTAAAAATTAAATTGAAAATGAGTAGAAAAGAAAAGAAAATAAAAATGAAAGAAATTAGGAATTATGACATCACATGATGTCATTAACATGCCCCCACCCAATCACAACTTGACAAACTAATTAAAAGGGATAAAAACTAAATAAAAAAGACACAAAATGAAAAACAATCTGCACTTATCTTCCCCAATCACCCGTAACAAAGGAAAAAAGAGAGAAAAAGAAGAAGGAAGACCACCATTAAAGCTCCAAATGAGCTTGATTCCCTAGCCAACTACACCATAAAACCTCACCCTGTCTTTACAAAAAATTTCCCTTACCACTAGAGCTAAACTTGGGCAGCCATTAGAAGAGAAGAAAGTGACGGAAAGTGAAGGGTGAAAATTCATCCAAGAGGTTAGTGCTAATTTTCTTGTGCTAATTTTCTTGCTTCCATTCTTTTCTAAGCATGAATTTAAGTTGAGTTAAGTTGAAAATTTGATGAAAAATGAATTAAAGATGCATGAACTTGCCCCATGAAATTTTGGCAGCCTTAGGGTACCTAGGGTTTCAACATTTTGATTGCATAATAGTTATGTATGGCTGCCATTAAACATAATTTTGGTGTTTTAATTCATGGATTGTATGTATATAGAGAATTGAAATTGTTGGAGTTAGGGTTTGAGCATGAAATGGAGACTTTGATCATGTAATGATGAATGTGAGTTTTAATGGTTAATTAGTGACCATTTGGTTATTGTTAAACAAGAAATGAAGTGTGTTTAGTGATGGGATTTAGGTTTAGTGTGGCTGCCCTAGGTGACCTGCAGAATTGGACATGAGTCCAGCAGGTTTGGGCAGCCATAACTTGAATTGTAGAGGTTCAATTGGTATTTGGACAATTGAACATGAAACTAGACACATAATGGCACAACTTTGGTGAAGAAACCATGCCCAGAAAACCAAACCAAGTTGACCAAAAGTTTTCCCTAATCCGGGTGACCTGCAATCTGCCTGGGCAAAATGACCAAATGAACAGTGTTTGGTCATTTGCCAATAACTCAATGTAGAGAGGTCCAATTGACCTGAAATTTTACCAGAAACAAGATGAGATATAAACCAAAAACTTTCATGAAGAAACCTAACCCAAATTATGACCATAACCTAGTCAAATTGCCAACCAAACTTAGGTCACCAAATCTGGCAGAACCAAATTGCCCAGAAAATCTGGGTACAGGTCACTCCGACCAGTTATGGTAAAATGACCATAACTTGAGCTACAAAACTCCAAATGGAGTGATTCAAAAAGGGAATTAAAGAAGACACAATAAGGAACAATTTTGATGAAGAAAGGTTAGCCCAGTTTCCACTCTAAAATTGTCCAATGGAACAGTAAACTTAGGTAGTAAAAACTGAAAATTTAGAAATGCATCTAGGGGACTTTAAATTGCAATTGGCAATTAATACTAGCAAATGTAAAACTCAAAATGTGGGATCTTGGTGTAATTAGAATTAATATATCCATTAAGTATAAAAAAGTCAATATTTTGGTTGACTAGTAAGGTGAATAGTAATCAAAATGATTAGTAAATTAAGATGAAGACCTAGAACCAATTCTAAGCTTAAATCCTTAGAATTGTATGACAAATGTGGAGTATGCATCCTAGTCAAAATTGTTAAAAAGAAATTAAGGCCATAAATTTGAAATCAATGAAATATTCATGGATTACTTGAAACATGAAAAATAAGTCACCTAATTGATGTGAATAGATAGTTAGGGCTTATATGCCCATCACAAATGGAATTCATAAAATATTAGTAACTCAACTTGAAATATAAAATTTGTAATTACATAAGTAGATTCTTGAATGTATAAATGAGAAAGGAAAAATGTTTTGAATACAATGGTACATGTGAACCATTGTTTAGAATTGTGATCAATATGAATAACATAATGAATGAATAAATGAACCATATTAATTTATGAATGAGACATTAGTTCTCATTATTGTAGAGAGGAGAAGTATTTTGAGTACAATGGTATAAAAGGATATTTGATGTGAATTGTGATCATATAAATGATCAAATGAATGTATGAATTATAATTGAAATTTTTCATGAAATAATGAAGTCATAAAACACAATATATTAATATTTAATGATATTATGTGCCCTTGTATTGCCTAGACATGTGTGTCAGATTCGATAGTTTGGCATGCCAATAGGGTATTGTTTTAGCAGTACTGCAAAAGGCTTTATGCCTGTATTCATGGCTTTATGCCCGTATCCATGGCTTTATGCCCACATTCATGGCTTTATGCCTGTATTCATGGCTTTATGCCCACATTCATGGCTTTATGCCTGTATTCATGGCTTTTATGCCCGATTATGTGTTATCATGGCTTTTTAGCCATACTGACTGTATACGTGATTGACGTTCCGCGTCCCATGGTATGACGGCCCGAGGCACCGCGGTGTCCAGTGCTAACGACCCGTTATCCAGTTTAGTCAGCCTGTCGTAGGTTACTTGGGCAGTGTAATTTATTGATATAAATTAAGACTATTAGTAATTAAAAATATTAGAAATCAAATAAATGAGTTAATAAGACTTCAAAAGAATTAGTTAGAATTATGAAATGATCCAAACCACATAAAAATTGTTAAATAAAATGATAAAAGAGTTGCAAAAATAGGTATAACTTAACTAAATATTTTAAATGTACCTTCTATTGCCATATGAATATAAACTGAGTATTTTTATTAATTCTGTATATTGTACATTATCTCTGTGAATTTAGGAATTAAACGCTTCCAAAGCGGAACAAATTAGAACAAAAGATAATTAATATTAGACACATTGTATTAAATTAAATTGATTCTTAAATATTCAAATTATGCTTCTTTCTTTCTTTATTTGTATATTTTATTTTCTTGTTCTATTATTGCACCACTAAGCAGCAATGCTTAGCGCGATGGATTTGTTTCCTCGCGCAGGTACTTTGACTAAGATTTTTGGAGTCCAGATCTGCAGAAGTGGCTGCAGTATTCAAGGTTGTCACCTCCTCAGCAATGCATGTAGATAGGGCCTATATAGATCATATTTTGTATTTAGTATAAAATGCTAGATATTGTATTATAATGTAGATTATGAGCAGGTAATTAATAGAAATGTAATGTAATTTAATAAATTAGCTTTTTCATATGTAATTAATTTATATATCATGTAAATTATGAAATTTTGTAATTATTTTGTAAATTATGTAAATTAAGGAAATTTGAAAATTTTGCTTATGTAATGTGAGAATGTTTACATATGAATTGAGTATGAATGGAAATGTATGGAAATGATTATGAAATTGAAATGTATGGATAAGATTTTATTTTGGAAATATTGTTGAATTTCAAACAAGTGAATATTGAAATACGCCAAACGATAATAAAATAGAGGAAACTCCGCTGGTTTCTCCATCGAAAAATAATTGATATTAAATTAAATGAATTCAAAATTATTTAAAAAAAAAAGTAAAATAAGTTAGGGTGCTCCGGCACTGATTGTAGCATGCCTTGCTCGGCTACACTGTAGTCGGGTGAGGGGTGTTACAATATGATTGGTGGAAGACCATTCACCACAACTTGGCTGAACCACCAGTACTGACTTAGGATGACTTCATCAGAGAATTCAGACAAAAATAAGTCCCAGACGCATATGTGGATCAAAAGTTACAAGAATTTCTGAGCCTGAAACAAGGGAATATATCAGTGGCAGAGTATGTGAGGGAGTTCTCCCACTTAAGCCACTATACTAGTAGTCTCCTTTCTACCAGCAAGGCAAGGTGCAAGAGATTTGAGATGGGTTTGAAGCCCAGTTTGAGGATGTAAGTAGTGGGAGTCAGGCACAGTAATTTTTCAGAACTTATTTCTCAAGCACTTGAGTTGGAGAGAATTGAATCAGAAGCGATACCTGTAAAAGAAAAAGCAGAGAAGACTAAGAAAATAGAGAAAGATAAAGGTGAAAAGTCAGTAGAGCCAAGTCCTAGTGGTACTTCTGGGAAGAGGAAGAAATTTGGTGGACCTAGTAGAGGTCGAGGTGGAAGGTTTGGAAGGGGCAGATTCTCTAGACAGAGACCCCCTAGATCTGGTCAACAGACAAGCAGGGGTTCACAACCTGCCCGCCTCTGTGAGACTTCTGGCAAGATTTATAAGAGAGAATGCTATTAGGCAACAGGAGCCTGTTTTAACTATGGAGGCAAGGGTCATATTGCAAAAGATTGCACTAGTGCTTCTAGATTCTGTAACACCCCTCACCCGTCTACAGTATAGCTGAGCAAGGCGTGCTACACGACGTACTGAAACACCTAGTCTGTGATTATTTCATTTCCTGAACTCAATTTAATTTTAAGAAGTCTTTTATGTAATAGTCATATCATGCTGATACTATTTTCATACTTTGATAAAATCAGTGTTTCAAAAATGGTAATAAAAATTTGGCAAGGTGCCGACTGTATTTCGGACAAACTATCCTTCCAAACCTATTGAAAATAGTTTAATATGATAATATCAAAATCTCAAATATTTCACAGTCTCTATTTCTCAGTAAAGTCAATAGACTTTTACAATCATTAAATAATTTCATAATACAGTCCATAATAATTCAAATGTATCCCGAAAATCTTCATATTATTTAATATGTACAAAATATTACAAACTTCATACTCAATGTCTTTTCTCCTCAAGTCAGCATAAGATTTCTGTCGGTCTGAGGCAACTTTCAAATTGGCCTTTATCAGTTTCACCTTTTCCTCTATCTGTTTTATCAAGTCTGGCCCCACTAGCTTATCTTCACCCAGTTCAGTCTAACATACAGGTGTTCTGCATTTTTTCCCATACAGTGCTTCATAAGGTGCCATTTATATGCTAGCTTGATAGCTATTGTTGTATGCAAATTCTGCCAATGGCAGGTATCTGTCCCAACTTCCCTCAAACTCAATAACACAACTTCTCAGCATATCCTCAAGGACCTATCACATATGTTCGGTTATTATTATCATTGTCAGTTCAATTATTGTTTATAATAACTCAATGAGTTTCTAATTTCCTCGATTATTCTTTTTCGATCGCCCATCCGTCTGAGGATGAAAAGCAGTACTAAAATGGAGTTGTGTGCCCAAGGACTCTTATAATTTCTTCCAAAATCTAGATGTAAACCTCGGGTCTCTATCGGATATAATGGAAAGTGGAATTCTATGTAGTCTAACTATCTCACTGATGTACAATTCTGTTAGCTTTTCCAGTGAGTAGTCAGTTCTGACTGGCAGAAAATGTGCTGATTTAGTCAACCTATCCACAATCACCGATGTTGCGTCATGCTTCTTCTGAGTGAGAGGTAGACCACTGACAAAGTCCATAGTGACTCGGTCCCATTTCCATTCAGGTATGTTTATAGGCTGTAACAAACTTGATGGAACTTTATGTTCTGCTTTGACTTGCTGACATGTCAAGCATCTAGTTACATAGTCAACTATGTCCTTCTTCATACCTGGCCACCAGTATCGGAGTTTCAGGTCATGGTACATTTTTATGCTTCCAAGGTGCATAGCATTCACACTATTATGTGCTTCTATCAGAATACTGGTTTTCAATTCTTTATCATCTGGAACATACACTCTTTCTTTATAGTACAGGCACCCATTTTCTTTCACTTTATATTCAGTTTCCTTCCCTTCAGTGATTTTGCCCATAATAGCCATTAATTTCTCATCTGTCTTCTGCCCATCCTGCATCTGTTGTAACAGATTCGGCTTCACTTGCAACTCAGCCAAAATAACTCAATCATGAGTTAAGGACAGTTGGGCATTCAGAGATCTTAATGCTACAATAGATTTTCTGCTTAAAGCATCAGCGACTATATTTGCCTTCCTAGGGTGATAGTCAATCACACAATCATAATCTTTCAGGAATTCAATCCATCGCCTCTGTCTCAAATTAAGTTCCTTCTGGGTTGGCAGATACTTCAGACTCTTATGGTCTGTGTATATTTAGCATTTTTCTCCATACAAGTAATGCCTCCATATATTCAATGCGAAGATAATTGCTTCTAACTCTGAATCATTAGTAGGGTAATTCTTTTCATGTGGCCTTAACTGCCTGAAAGCATATGTGACCACTTTCCCTTCTTGCATGAGTACACACCCTAACCCATTATGTGAAGCATCACTGTAGACTACAAAATCTTTTCCTGACACTGGCTGTGTTAACATTGGTGCCTCTGTCAACATAGCCTTTAGCCTCTCAAAACTAGTTGACACTTGTCATTCTAGTCAAATTTCATATTCTTGTGCAGTAATTTGGTCATTGGAGTAGCTATCAGGGAAAATCCCTTTACAAATCTTCTATAATATCCAGCTAACCACAAGAAACTTCTGATCTCAGTTGTATTTCTGGGAGGCTTCCATTCCATCACTGCTTCAATCTTTTTGGGATCAACTCTAATCCTTTCAGCTAATACTACATGTCCAAGGAATGCAATCTCATTCAACCAGAACTCACACTTGGACAATTTAGCATACAGTTTCTTCTCTTTTAGAGTTTGCAGAACAATTATCAAATGCTCATCGTGTTCTGCTTTATCCTTGGAATACACCAGGATGTCATCAGTGAAGACCACTAAGAACCGATCTAAGTATGGATGGAAGATACGGTTCATAAGGTCCATGAATGCTGCTGGAGCGTTTGTTAACCGAAATGGCATCACCAGGAATTCATAATGCCCTTACTGCGTTTTAAATGCAGTCTTAGGCACATATGCATCCTTAACCCTTAGCTGATGATACCCTGATCTGAGATCGATCTTAAAAAACACACTGGCTCCCTTCAACTGATCAAACAAATCGTCAATTCTAGGCAACAGATACTTGTTCTTCACTGTTACTCTGTTTAACTGCCGGTAGTCAACACATAACATCAGTGTCCCATCTTTCTTCTTAACAAACAGTATCGGAGCTCTCCACGGTGATACACTGGGACGTATGAACCCCTTGTCTAGCAATTCTTGCAGCTAGTTTTTGAACTCTTTCAATCTAGCAGGTGCCATCCTATACGGAGCAATTGAAATAGGAGCTGTACCTATCATTATCTCAATAGCAAATTCAACTTCACTTTCTGGTGGTAAACTAGGCAATTCCTCAGGAAATACCTCAGAGAAATCCCTTACTGTGGTTATGTTAGATAAGTGAAGTTTACCCTGCCTAGTGTCAACCATGTGTGCCAGATAGGCTTCACACCCTTTTCTCAACCATCTCCTTGTAACTGTAGCTGAGATGACATTGGACAAGAAATCTGTCCTTTCACCCACAACTATTATTTCTTAGTTCTCAGTAGTTTTCAGAGAGATTCTCTTCAATTTACAATCTACTATTGCCTGATGATGGGATAACCAGTCCATTCCTAAAATCACATCAAACTCATGGAAAGGCAGTTCGATTAAGTCTGCTGAGAACTCTTTCCCTTGAATCTTCAATGGACAACCCTTATACACCTTGTTTACTACCACAATGTGGCCTAACAGATTTGTGACCAGGATGTCTTGGTCACTTTCCTCTACTGGTATTCCCTTTTTCTACGGGCAGCTTGATACAAATATATGAATGAGTATATCCAAGATCCACTAAGGCATGCACAAAAGTATTATGAGGAGGAACATACCCTTGATGACATCTGAAGTATCCTGTTCCTCCTGTGCCCTTATAGCATAGGCTCTGGCTGGTTTTCTACCTTCTACTCTCTCCACAGATTCTAATACAGGTTTATGTGAAGTACCGATTGCCTCAGCCTTACCCAGCTTTCTACCCCTTGGAGCTGGAGGAGCAGGCCTATCAGTTAATACCGAAGTGGATGTAGCAGTTCTATGAGGACAATCTTAGACTAGGTGGTCTGTAGATCCACACTGTAAACAAGCACCTATCATCCTCCAACATTCACCCTTATGCTATTTTTGGTAATGTGGGCAAGCAACAGATACTATTGGGGCTGGTCCCTTGTACCCTGTCCCTGGAGAGCTAGCCATTGAAGTGGTGGACTGGCCTCTCCTTAGTGCAAACTGAGATTTGGGCCTCTGTGACTGACCCTGACTTGGTGCTCTACTGAAACCCTGAGTAGGTGAACCTCTGAATGTCTTACTAGGGGCAAAAGATGTACTGGTCTAACCCTTACCTCTTTTCTATTGTCTATCCCTTCTGTTCTGCTCATTCATTCTAACTTTTTCAACCTTCAGTGCAGCTTCCACTAACTTGGCAAACTCTATAATCCCCAAGGCTGTAATCATTGCTTTAATGTTATCATTGAGTCCTTCCTCAAATCTCTTGCATCTCTCTACCTCATTAGGGACTATTTCCCACCCAAAGCGGCTCAGTCTGATAAATTCTCTTTCATATTCAGCCACTGTCAGCTGTCTCTGGCATAGGGTAATAAACTCCCTTCTCTTCTCTTCCAGGTATACACTGCCCACATACTTCTTTCTGAACTCAGTGAGAAAGAAATCCCAAGTTATCTGTTCTGGTGGCACCTCACTAGTTACTGTATCCCACCACTCGTATGCATCATCTTGCAGTAGTGATACAGCAGCTTCTAAATTCTGCTCTGGAGTATAATGAAGTTGTTTCAAAACTCTTCCAGTTCTGTCCAACCAGTTTTCAGCTGTGACAGAATCATCTTCCCTTTTGCCAAGAAAATCCACTACTCCGAACTTCATGAGTCTCTCCATATGAGATTTTTGATGTGGAGGTGGTGGTGGTGGCATAACTCCTGCCATCTGTCTAAAGAACTCAGCCATTTGCTAAAATGTGGCTGGTGCACCTGGTACTGGTGGAGGAGGTTCCCTCCTATCTCCTGGTTCTGTCATAAATGGAGCATCACTTTCCACTTCCTCATCAACCACTCTCTACGATATGGAGTCCATATTCTGATCAAAATAACAAATCAAAAGATCTATATTAGAGTCATCTTAACACTTACAATGCAATGCATGATATGCATACTATCTAGGTCTAGAAACGCCTAAACCGTGCTCTGATACCACTAAATGTAACACCCCTCACCCGTCTACAGTATAACCGAACAAGGCGTGCTACACGGCATGCTGGAACACCTAGTCTGTGATTATTTCATTTCCTGAACTCAATTTGATTTTAAGAAGTCTTTTATGTAATATTCATATCATGTTGATACTATTTTCATACTTTGATAAAATCAGTGTTTCAAAAATGGTAATAAAAATTTGGCAAGGTGCCGACTGTATTTCGGACAAACTGTCCTTCCAAACCTGTTGAAAATAGTTTAATATGATAATATCAAAATCTCAAATATTTCATAGTCTCTATTTCTCAGTAAAGTCAATAGACTTTTACAGTCATTAAACAGTTCCATAATACAGTCCATAATACTTCAAATATATCCCGAAAATCTTCATATTATTTAATATGTACAAAATATTACAAACTTCAGAGCTTTCATAACATTACAAAATAGAGGGCCGAATTTCAAAAATACAACAAAAGTATAAAATACAAGATATCCTAAGTCCTACCATATATGCAATGCAGTGCAGATGACTCTGGACTCCTGTGCAAATCTGATGTCTCACCCGGTCGTAGGTTTGCTGGGATCCCTAGCTGTGTCTCCAATACCTACACGTTATAAAAGCAACGCGCTAAGCAATTTTGCTTAGTGGTGCCAAATATAAAGAAATATACACTAAAATAAAGTAAATGAATTTATGACATCGGTATTCTTTACAATTGTCGATTCTACCTTTATTTGCTAACATTTCAATATTTGCTAATTTTGGTAGTGTTGTATGTCAGAAGACTGGATTTAGCTATTTGAATTTAATAGTACTTGAATTACTGCCTGTGTAGCATATATACTAATTAGACTGGATAAACAGATATATTGGCACTGGGTACCTAGTATTTCGGGCTGTCACACCATCGGTCACAAAGTGTCTCCCAGTGTGCAAATAGCGTGGCTAAAAAGTCGTATAATCAATCTGGCGATAAGCCAATAATAAATACACAATATGTATAGCTGTAGGCTATTAAAGTCACAGTGCGGCATAATAAGCCGTAAAAATACAGTATGGCATGAAGCCATTTACAGAACAGCTGTCAGAATCCTATTGGTATGCCAACCTATCCAAACTAGTTAACTAGGCAAACTAGGGCACATTATAAATTAATTGTTTAATTCATCAATTTTTTTGAGTTTACTAGCTATTATGTAATTCATAAGTCAATGCATATGTTGAACTTTTTAGGTACTATGGATAAGTTGTTTCTAGCATCAACATGTCACATATTGTAATTCAATATACTGCCAATATATTGCAATTTACTATTTTTATAAGTTGGCATTCATTGCCAAATTGCTTCAAGCATCATTGTATGTAAATATCAAATTCTCAATTTTTGGTGTGCTAGATTGGTCTAGCTTAAAGTCCTATTTCTCTTGGTTTTTAGCTTCTAGTCAAAGAAGCAAAATTGTAGCTCTATGTCTTATTGCACGCGGGGCAAATTTTCAGGTCATTCTGAGTTGTATAGACCAAGATATGGTCAATTTACTAAAGCTGGACAGATTGCACCTTTAGTGCAAAATTTGGTTAATTTTAGGTCACTTTTAGTTCTGGTAGTTTTTGTACCCGAATTTTTGCAAGCTATTTGACTTGGTTATGCTCATTTTTGGGCTTTGGTGTCTTCATAAGAATTGTAGCTCTATATCTAAGCTATCCATGGTAAAAATTTCTGGTCAATTGGACTTGTTTTTAGTGAGTTATGGTCATCCTAATGATTACTGTTCATATGGTCAAAAATCTGGATTGCAAGGTTGCCATTCCGAATTTGGTCATTTTTAAGGTCAATTTCTAGGCAGAATTTTGGCAACATTTCTCCATGAAAGTTGGCCTATTTGGTGTCTGGTTTCACCCTCCATTGGCCTCATACCAATTGGGTTCATAGTTTGGCACTTATGACCTAATTTAGTTACTGCCATTAATATACAACCTGCGCAAAACACATACACTTCCAATTTTATATTCCTTCTCCTCCTCATTAATTCAATATTCAATCAATGACACTTCCATATATATATTGTACACAATTCCAGCAAACAATTTTGGGCAGAACATTCAAGTGCTCAATGCACACAATTCACCATTAAGTTCAACATTCACTTCTACCAAAATTCAACATATCTCAATGTCAATATTACACATACACTTCAACATACTCATACTTCAATATCACTTACACATGCTGCCCACAATTTAACACTATCATATTTCATTAATAAACTTCATATTCACACACAAATTCATGCTGTTTTGGGCTGCCAAATATGGCAGTTTGCTCAAAGTATTAAGGTTCCATTTCACACCCTTAATTCAAGCACTACATGCACATACTTAGATTTTAACTTACTACATCTTCCATTTGAGTTAATCAACCTTAATTTCCATCTATTAGAGGTAAGAAAAATTCAAATACAACACATATTCATGGCTGCTGAAAATGGACCATTTCATTTCTCAATGTTTTCTTCATTTCTCTTTACCAAAATACTCATCTCAACCTAAACACGAGGTTTACTAAAGCAAGGGAGAGGTTTTGGACACTTACCACTTTTGAAGCTTATCAAAACTTCACCAAATCTTATTTTTCTTATTGTCAATATCTTCCCCAATGTAATTAGGCAAGCTTTAATGAAGGAACCAAGTGGAAATGGTGGCTTGATCATGCACCCATGAAGGTTGCATGTGGGGCAGCCATGGTGGTTTCCATGGTGAGTTTCATTTTGGCAAAGTGAAGTGGGATGAAGAAGAAGATGACTCAGCTGTCCCAAGGCTTAGATAAGTTTCCCATGGCTGGAGTTAGTGGAGCACTAGGTAATAGTTTAATGGTTAAATAATTAAACTTTTCTTATTTGCTCATTTAGCTCCATTCTTTTACTATTCACACATTGTATCCTATTTTAATTTTCATGTCATTTTAAAATTGTAATATCATTTATTTCTAATGTATATTGAGGTCAAAAGGGAGCTCTTAGTGTCAAATGACCAAAATGCCCCACTTCGGGTTATATTCCCGATTTTTCGATAACACCGATTTTTGTCTGTTTCTCGATTTTTCATTTTTCTTTGTACTAATTTATTAATTTTTCTTTGATATTTCTAGTGTCAATTATATTTCAATAAACCTTTATTTATGTCTCAAAATTTAATTCTGAGGGTTCCCCGTGGTCCTGGGGTGGGCAACAGCTTTTCCAGTGCAGTCACCCATCGCTGCGGTGCCGGCTCATTTAACTTAGCTTCATTTTCTCTCTTTCACTTTTCTTTGATTTTTCTTATATTTTCTTTTTATTTATTTCATCATTGTATGTCTGTTCACTATCACCGAAGTGTAGTTCCAGACATCCTGACTTGCCTGGACTATTATTTGGCCACTGGAGCAATAAAACATGCAGAATACATATGGTGGGGATGTTACAGATTCGGTCCAGCTCCTACGACTGCAAAAAGATCTATTAAGAGTCCTGCTCCTAGAGGTTCACAACCAGTTGGTAGAGGAAGAGGCACTACTTCTAGCAATCAGGGTACTGTTGGTCAGTCAGCACAAGGAAGTGCTTCAGCCAGAGTTTGCATGATGAGACAGCGAGAAGAGGCTGAGACTTCTGATGTGGTAGCCGGTACATTCTCTATCTCTAAGCAAGATGTATTTTTATTTTTTGATCCGAGTTCAACCCACTCATATGTTAGTGCTAACATAGTCAGTTCACTTGCTATTCCATGTGTCCAAATGGGTTTTGAAGTGCTAGTAACTAGTCCATTAGGACAAGAGGTCCGGGTCAATAGAATCTATAGAGATTGTCCATTGGTGATCCAAGGACACACTTTTTCTGTTGGATTTGATTGAAATGCCCTTCAGAGATTATGATATTATATTGGGCATGGATTGGTTAGCCAGGTATCACGCCATGATTGACTGTAAACTGAAGATAGTCACTTTTGGTCTCCCTATGTACGGTGCTGTGGTAATACATAGGGAGAGGGATTTACTGCCATCAAACATCATTTCGACTGCACTAGCCAGAAGGATGATCAGAAAGGGGTGTGAAGCATACTTGGCACATGTGATAGACACCCAAGTGGGGAGTCCAGCACCGAGGGACATCCCTATGGTACGTGACTTTCCAGATGTGTTTCCTGATGAATTGCCAGGATTACCTCCAGAAAGAGAGGTGCAGTTTGATATTGATATTATGCTTGGTGTGGACCCAAATCTCTACAACACCATATAGAATGGGACCTGCAGAATTGAAAGAGTTGAAAGTGCAGTTGTAAGAGTTGCTTGACGAGGGCTTTATCCGCCCTAGTGTGTAACCTTGGGGAGATCCAATGTTGTTTGTAAAGAACAAAGATGGCACTCTCCAGTTATGCATTGACTATCGCCAGTTAAATAAGGTGACAATAAAGAATAGATATCCATTGCCCTGCATTGATGACTTGTTTGATCAGTTGAGGGGTGCAGCTGTGTTCTCCAAAATTGAACTGAGATCAAGTTATTATCAGCTGAAAGTACAAGAGCAGAGTATTCCTAAAATCGCCTTCAGAACTCGTTATGGCCATTATGAGTTCTTAGTCATGCCATTTGGGTTAACTAATGCTTCGGCTGCTTTTATGGATTTGATGAACGCTATCTTCAGACCATACCTTGACTAGTTTGTTGTGGTATTCATAGATGATATATTGGTCTATTCGAGGAGTGCAGAAGAGCATGAAAGACATCTGCGGATTGTACTGCAGACTTTGAGGGAGAAACAGCTATATGCCAAATTGTTGAAGTGTGAATTTTAGCTACAAGAAATATCTTTCTTGCGGCATGTAGTATCAGTAGAGGGCATCAAGGTAGATCCAAGTAAGATAGAAGTTGTCCTTAATTGAAGGCCACCCAGAAATATCACGGAGATTCGCAGTTTTCTGGGTTTAGCTGGATACTACCATCGTTTTGTGAAGGGATTCTCCATGTTGGCATCTTCATTGACCAAATTATTTTGAAAAGATGTGAAATTTCAATGGACGAATAAATGCCAACAGAGTTTTGATGAGTTTAAGAGATGTTTAACTGAGGCTCCAGTCCTTACTTTACCTATCCCAAGTAAAGAGTATATTATTTACAGTGACGCTTCTCACAATGGGTTAGGCTATGTAGTGATGCAAGATCGAAATGTTATTGCCTATGCATCATGCCAGCTGAAACCGCATGAGAGGAATTATCCGACCTATGACTTGGAGTTAGCAACTATTGTGTTCTCTCTTAAGATCTGGAGACACTATTTGTATGGGGAAAAGTGTTACATCTACACAGATCATAAGAGTTTGAAGTATTTGGGCACTCAGAAGCTGTTAAATTTGAGACAGAGGATATGGTTAGAATTGATCAAAAACTATGATTGTCTGATAGACTATTAGCTAGGGAAAGCTAATGTTGTGGCTGTCCCCTTAAGTCGCAAGATTATGGTAAGCCTACGGGTTACTCCTTTGTTTATGGTACATGAGTTGAGATCATTACATGCCAGCTTAGAGATTAATGATGAGGGGCAGACAATAGTTGCATGGCATGTACAGCCAGTGTTGATTGATCAGATCAGAATGCCTACTCAGAATGATCAGAAGTATCAGAAGCTGTTAGAAGAAGTCAGAATGGGCAAGAAACCAGAATTTTCCATTAGAGATGATGGTCTACTGCTACACTAGGGTAGAATGTGTGTTCCTAATGATGTTGATTTAAGGCAAATCATTTTGAAGGAAGCACATGAGTCTCCTTTTACTATACACCCTGGTGGCACAAAAATGTATAGAGGGCTAAAGGAGCATTACTGGTGGATGGGTATGAAAAGAGATGTGGCATAATTTATTTCCAAGTGCCTAACTTATCAACAAGTGAAGGCAGAGCATCAAGTACTCACTGGGTTATTACATCCACTACCAGTACCAGAATGGAAATGGGAGAGAATAACAATGGATTTTGTGATGGGACTTTCGAGGACACAGAAGAGTAATGATACAGTATGGGTCATTATTGACAGACTGACCAAGTCTACTTATTTTCTAGCAGTTTGTATGGACTACAGTTTGGAAAGATTGGCCAAGTTATACATTGATGAGATAGTAAGACTGCATAAAGTGCCAGTATCCATTGTATCTGACAGAGATCCTAGGTTCACTTCTAGATTCTGGGGTAGTCTTCAAAGAGCCCTAGGAACTAGATTGAACTTCAGCACCGCATTTCACCCACAGACAGATGGCCAGTCTGAGAGGGTAATTCAGATCTTGGAGGACATGCTACGGGCTTGTGTGATTGAGTTTGAGGGCAGTTGGGACACACACTTGCCTTTGATTAAGTTTGCTTATAACAATAGCTACCAATCAAGCATTGGAATGCTTCCATATGAAGCTTTGTATGGCAAAAAATGTAGAACCCCGCTGTGTTGGATGATGCAATAAAGTTTAATATTAAATAATTTAATTTGTGGGATAATTATGGCATAAAGGAGTTAAAAAATTAAAAGAAAAACATAATTTCCTTTCTTTCTTCTTCCTTGCTGTGGCCATCCTCTCTCCTTTCCCTCTCTTTTTATTTTTCCACCATTAAAGCTTATATTTAAGCTTTTAAAACCATAAATTACACCATAAATTTCCTAGTTCCTCATGTTAAACCTTGTCTTTGAGTCTTGAAAAGAAGATTGGAGCAAGAAATAAAAGGAAAAATTGAAGAAATAAAGACTTGGAAAATCCAACAAAAAGGTTAGTGATGAATTTTCCAATTTCCTCTTTATATTCATGCTTAGGCAATTAAACTAAGTTAGAAAGTGTTGAAAATTGAAACAAATGGACAAGGTAAGGAACCATATAAATTTGGTCAGCTATGAGTGGTTAGGGTGCTTTGACTTAATTGAATATGAATTCTAAGGTTATGAAGTTATATGTATGTTTAGAGTATTGAAATTGCACAAATTGAAACAATTGTGTAATTAAGGTTTTGGCACCTAGGGTTTTGGGAGGAAAAATGTGAGAAATTGTTAAATGATGTGCTTGACCTAGTTTGAGCTGAGAAATGGTGATTTGTGACCAATTGGAGTATGTTAGAAGTGTTGGAACCAAATGCAAATTCGGATTGCTTAGGTTCATGCTGTAAGCAGCAGGACCAAGGTCCCTTTCAGGGACCAAAACTGAAAATTTACAAGTCCAATTAGTGTGAGGCCAATTGAGAATGAAAATAGACACAAAATGGAACATTTTTCATTCAGGAATCATGCCCAAAAAGTGACCATAGCATAGTGAACAAATTGGCCAAATCTGGGTGTGAGTGTTCTGCCCTATACAAAAATGACCAAATAAATAGTGTTTGTTCATTTGGCCATAACTTGGGCTAGGCAGATTTAAATGACCTGAAAGTTTACCAGTAGAAAGATGAGATAGATGAGATATAGACCTAAAACTTTCATGAAGAATACAAACACAAATTGTGCCATTAACCAAGTCATTTAGCCACCCAAATTTGGTGACCTAAAACTGCCAGAACCCAGAAATTTGCTTAGAAATCTGAGTAAGTCCAATCCGGCAGCCATGATTCAAATGGCTATAACTTGAGCTAAAAAACTCCAAATGGAGTGATTCATAAAGGAGAATAAAGTTAAGATAATAAGGAATAATTTCTATGAAGAAAACTTAGCCAAATTCTAACAGCAAAATGACCAATGGAACAGTTCAACATAAGACACCAAAACTGAAAATTTGCAAATTTGCCTAAAAGACTTAGAACTTGAGTAAACAAACAAAACCAATAAATTTAGTAACCAAAATGTGGTATGTGAGTGAAATTAGAATTTTTATACCTATTAAGCCTTAGAAAGTCAACAAATTGACTTGAATAGTGTAGTGAATAGTAACCCTGAAATATAAATTTTAAAGAACGTCAAATTTAGCATATTTAAGCTTGGTATAAGTATATTTGAATTTATTTTTTGATTTATGCTAAGTTATGGTACTAAAACACTATGAAACTGTGTGTTTCAATGGAAAGGAACACTGGGAAAGAACCCGAGAAATCGAGTCAAGGCCAAGAGGCGACTCGCTTAAGCTTTGTGCACAATATAAAATTTCTGTAAATTTTTTTCTGCACATTGTTTTGAATAAATTGAAATGTTTACTATGCTTCTGATTTAAATTATTGAAAGATTAATTGTTTGTGTTTGAAATGGAAATAAATGTTTAGTAAATTGTTAAGATAGTTTTGAAACCACAGTGTCATGACCATATATTTGAACACCTCACTATCATGACTAGGGGGGGAAATCAATTTCAAATTTTGATTCCTTCTCTGGCTGAAGTGTTGAGGTGTGTGCCAATAGAAGAAAAAAAAGAATGAGTTCCCATATATTTGAGCTAGCTAGCCTTATGATGTGACTTCTCCTTAGTCTATAGCTATTGAGATGATATTTTTTTCGAATGGCATGATATAACTGTGTGTTTTTATGAAATTTGTTTTGAGGCTTTCCAAATGAAATTGTTTGGATTAAAATCTTATAAATCATGTTTTGAATTTATATCTCATGTTAAGTTAATTTTTGAATAAATATGATTTAAATCCCGCATAAAGATTATTTTAGTATGTTGTGCACCACTGAGTCCTAGTACTCAGAGATAGCTGTTATTTCTATCGCAGATATAGAGACTAGAGGGGCAGCAAATTGACCTGCTAAGGATTGAGGAGCTACCTGTTTTGAAGCTATCGGGTACAATTTATATCTTGACTGTAAAAATTTATTTTGATGTATGTAATGTATGTAAAGGTATGGACATGTAGAACTGATCTTGAGCAGTTTGTATAAGGTTTGTATAAAGTTTGTAATAAATTTTAGTTTGATTTTCTCTAATATAAATTTTTGTAATGATATATATAAATTGTTTTATCTTTAATGAAATATGAATGGAAGTATTTTGGTTTAAGTTGAATGAAATTGATTAATGGTATTTTGATGAATGTTGAATATTGGAAATTTTGGAATTGCATTTTTGGAAGTTGATAAATGATGTTGAAATTGATTGGGACGATTGTGAATTTGAAGATGCGGTTGAGATAAATAATTGGAAGTATTTTTTTTAGGTATTTGAAGAATTTTTTTTCTCAAAATACAGACAGCACTCTGCCGAAATTTTTAGAAAATTTGCGAAAAAATAAAATGGGCCAAAAATTTTAACTGGTTTTCAACTTTAATTAAATGTTTTAATACCTATTAGAAAATGCTCACCACTTATAAAAAGTAAGAAAATTGTTTTAAAATCCCTTGTAAGGTACTTAATGAGTTATCGGTAGGTGAAGTTCGGTAGTTCATTAGGTATTCTACGGGATCATGTTATGCCTTATAGAGGGGTAAGGTGTGACAGTCATCCCAGGTTAGTACTGGAGGTTCCACCAAACTATGAAGAATGGTTTTCCACCAGTCATATGCATCCCCCTGTAGTAGTGACACTGAATACTCAAATCTTAGCTCATCTATGCAGTGCAATTTCTTAAACACCCTGTCCATTCTCTCCAACCATTGTTCTACCTCAAGTGGATCTATTGTCCCCTTCAACTCAGTAGCCCCATATTTAATCAGCTTGTCATACTGCCTAGCTGAAGGCTATAGTTGTACCACTGGTGTCTGCAGTGGAGCTTGAGTAGGCATGTTACCAACCATCTGTTGGAACATTGCAGCCATCTACTGAGCAAATTGGGCAGAAAACTGCGGTACTGAGGGGGCTGGTGCCGCTGATCCACTCACATTGTGAAGGGTTGGGGCTTCCTCTTGTACCTCAGCCTCTATTGATTGATCGACTGAACGGTCCCCCTCTTCCATAGTCAATTAGAGGATATTATACCTCTTGAACAAATAACACAAGGAGATTTCCTCCCGTTAGTGTATATTTATAATGTAATGTACTGTATGTATCAAACCATGACATTGAGCAGTTGTACTATGAAGAAAGAATATTCAAATTACAGGTCAAAATAGAATTTAAAAACTAGCTCTGATACCACTAAAACATGTCACACCTTATGTAACACCCCTATTTATATAGCTTGGTATATTTCACTATGCCGGTGACCGGTGTCGGTCCAGATAATTAAGGATATTAGAACCATATCTAAGACAACTAGATAAGCCATAAACACAAATAATTAGTAATTGTCAATCAGTTAAGTATAAATAAGAAAAACATAACATAAGAAGTTAAATGAGTCGAGAGTTACAGCGATGGGTAACCTTCTTGGGAACGACTGCAAAGTCGATTTAAATTCAAATTTCGAACCGTAAAATGTGATGCCATGGTCCTTAGGACCATTACGAACACAGAGGAAAAGAGAAAATCACGAAAAAGAATTGTTAAGCCAGTCAAATAATTAGGTCAGGGATCCGGAAGAAATATTGAATTATTTACAAACCGGATCGAACCGGCAAGGGGCAATTTGGTCAATTGACCCCGAGAGCTGACTCCTGACCTAACTGTCAAATAAATTGGAGAAAAGAAAATTTCGGAATTGGAAATTTAATTAAAGAAGTATAGGAAAAGAAAGAAAAAAAAATATATAATATAAGAATTATGACATCACTTACTATGTAATTATAATGCAATAAGGAAATTATTCATTAATTAATTTATTTTTATTTAATTAAAGAGGGATAAACACAAATAAAAAAGAAGACAAATACTCATCCCTTCCTTCCACCAATAAGCCATCTCTCTCTCTCTTAGGTTTCTCTCAAAAATCCTCCATAACCACACAATTTGGAGCTTTTAAAACCTAGCTTCACTCCATAAATCCTACCCAAACTTTATAGAAAAATTCTAATTAACTCTAAATTGGAAGATTGAGAGAAAGGAAGTGAAGAAATTAGGGGAAGAAAGTGAAGATTCAAAAGTATCATAAGAGGTAAGTTCTCTCTTTTAATTTAATTGGTTTATAAGTGTAGATTTAAGGTTGAAAGTGAGAATTTCATGAAAATATGAAAAGAAAAACAATTGTTGAGAAATTATGTATGAATTTGGCCAGCTAGGGTTTATGTTTGAAATGGGTGTTTTGATACAAATAATGAAGTTGTTAAGTGTAAATGAATATATGAGTATTAAATATGCATTTAGAATTCAATAAATGTAACAAATTGGTGAATTAAGGTTTAGCACCTAGGGTTTGGAAGACAAAAGTGTAAGAATTGGTCAAATGGTGTGTTTGACCTTGTTTGAGATGAAAAATAATCATTTGTGACCAATTGAGGTGTGTTGGAAGTGTTAGAAGTGAGAGTAAATTCGGATTGAAAATAGCCATGCTGCAGGCTGCTGGCAGCAGGACCAAGGTCTCTTTGAGGGACCAAAACTGAAAATTTACAAGTCCAATTGGAGTGAGGCCAATTGGGAATGAAAATAGACACAAAATGACACAATTTTCATTTAGGAATCATGCCCAAAAAGTGACCAAAACCTAGTGAACAAATTGACCAAATCCGGATTTTTGCAGTCTAACCTGTACAAAAATGACCAAATGAATAATGTTCGTTCATTTGCCCATAACTTGTGCTAGGCAGGTCTAAATGACCTGAAATGTTACCAGTGGATAGCTGAGATATAGACCTAAAACTTTCATGAAGAACACAAACCCAAGTTATGCCCTTAACCAAGTCATTTGGCCACCCAAATTTGGTGACCTAAAACTGCTAGAACCAGAAATTGCCCAGAAAATCTGGGTTAAGTCCAATTCGGCAGCCATGATTCAAATGGCTATAACTTGATCTACAAAAATCCAAATGGAGTGATTCAAAAAGGAGAATAAAGTTAAGAAAATAGGGAACATTTTCTATGAATAAAGTTCTGCCAAATTCTAACATAAAAATGACCAATAGAATAGTAAAACTTAAGACACCAAAACTAAAAATTTGCAAATTTGCCTATAAGACTTAGAATTTGAGTAAACAACCAAAATCAACAAATTTAGTGACCAAAATGTGGTATGTGGGTGAAGTTGGAATTCCCATACCTATTAAGCCTTAGAAAGTCAACAAATTGACTTGAATAGTGTCGTTAATAGTAACCCGAAACACAAATTTTAAAGAACGTCAAGTTTAGTACATTAAAGTTAGGTAAAAGTGAATTTATATTTATTGTTGGATTTATGCTGAGTTACAATACTAAAACACTGTGAAACTGTGTGTTTCAGTGGAAAAGAACACCGAGAAAGAACCCGAGGAATAGAGTCAAGGCCAAGAGGCGACTCGCTTAATGTTTGTGCACAATGTAGAATTTCTGTAAAATTTTCTTCTGCATATTGTTTTGAATAATTTGAAACATTGAATTGTGACATTATTGTGATTAAATGTTTATTATGCTTTTGATTTAAATTGTTGAAAATTGTTTGTGGATATTTGAGATGGCATAAATGTTTAGTAAATTGTTAAGAGAAGTTTTGAAACCATAGTGTCATAACTATATATTTGAACACCTCACTAGCATGACTAGTGGGGGTAATAAGTTTCAAATTTTGATTCCTTCTCTGGCTGAAGTATTGAGGTGTGTGCTAGTAAAAGAAGAAATTGAATGGATATCCATATATTTGAGCTAGCTAGCCTTATGATGTGACTTCTCCTTAGCCTCTAGCTATTGAGATTGTATTTGTTTCGAATGGCATGATATAACTGTGGGTTTTATGAAATTAGTTTTGATACTTCGAAATAAAATTGTTTGGATTAAAATCTCATAATTCATGTTTTGTATTTAATTCTCATGTTCAGTCTAATTTTTGAATAAATATGATTTAAATTCTATATAAAAATTATTTTAGTATGTTGTGCACCACTGAGTCCTAGTACTCAGCGATGGCTGTTATTACTGTCGCAGATATAGAGACTAGAGGAGCAGTAGATTGAGCTGTTGAGGATTGAGGAGCTACTTGCCTTGAAGCTATCGAGTATAATTTATGCCCTGACTATAAAAATTTATTTTGATGTATGTAATGCACGTAAATGTATGGACATGTAAAATTGGTCTTGAGCAGCTTGTAAAAAGTTTGAAATAAATTTTAGTTTGAATTTCTCTTAATGTAAATTTTTGTAATGATGTATATAAATTATTTTGTCTTTAATAAAATATGAATGTTAGTATTTTGTTTTAAATTGAATGAAATTCATTAATGGTATTTTGATGATTGTTGGATATTGGAAATGGTGGATTTGAATTTTGGATATTGATAATGATGTTGAAATTGATTGTGAATTTGAAGAAGTTGTTGAGACAGATTATTGGAAGTTCTTTTTACAGGAATTTGAAGAACTATTTTCTCAAAATACAGACGGCACTCTGCCAAATTTTTTATAAAATTTGCGGAAAAAAATAAAATGGGCCAAAAATTTTTACTAGTTTTAAAACTTCAAATAAATGATTTTAATACCTATTAGAAAATGCTCACCACTTATAAAAGTAAGAAAATTGTTTTAAAATCCCTTGTAGGGTGCTTAATGAGTTATTGGTAGGTGAAGTTCGGTAGTTCATTAGGTATTCTACGGGATCATGTTATGCCTTACAGTGGGGTAAGGTGTGACACCTTAGCCCTCCATAAGGCATAACATGATCCCTTAGTATACCTAATGAATTACCAAACTTTGTCTACTAATAACCCATTAAATACACTACAAGGGATTTTAAACCTTTTCTTATTTCTTTTTACAGTCATGAGCACTTTTGACAGGTGTTAAATATATATATATATATATATATATATATATATATATATATATATATATATATATATATATATATATATATATATTTTAACCGAAGTGAAACCAAATAACACATATGAAGTATCAGTAATTTCTGTAAAAATTTTGGCAGAGTACCGTCTGTATTTTGAATAAAACAGTTCTTCAAAAACCTGTAAAAAGCACTTACAACATATTTGTTCAATCCCAAACTCCAATAATAGTTCAACACAAATAAATTTCTCAACATTTGTCAACTCAATTCAACATTAATTTTCAGTATTTCCAAAGATAGACTGCAAAATGACTGAGTAGTTTAAAAGCTGAGATAAGAAATAAATATATTACAACTTTAGTTTACAACTGCTGAAGATCAAGTACAATATATACATATAGTACACATACATTACAACAAAAATTACAAAAAAGATGGTATACTCAATATACCCGGCAGAATCCCAAAATGTAGCACAAGCAGCCTACTCTGCTGTTCTGTCTATCTGTCTACCTGCGACAGTAATGGAAAACCTATCGTTGAGCCAATGCCTCAGTGGTGCACAACATTAAGAAAATACAATTTAAAACCATAAACAATAAATCATATAAACTGTGGATACTTAAAATCATAGTTAAATTCAAAAGACAGAGGATGTCATAAAGAATTAAACTCCATTTCACAATGTCTCAATAAATATCAATAAATCACACGCACAGCTTAATCATGTTTCCAAAGTCCAATTCATCCCAAAAGCCAATGGCTAATGAGGAATAACATAGCTAGCTAATAATTATATGAGTACTCATCCTATTCGACTTCAACTGACACACACCTCAACCCTTCAGCCAGAGAGGGAATTCAAAGCCAATTCGTCCCACTAGACAAGCTAGCGAGCAATTCAATCAAATATACATGATAGCTGTGGTTTCAAACCATTTGTAGTATTTTTCAAGTAATAAGTATCCATCAAATTTTCATTCAAACAAATTTTCCACAATTTAAGCCATAACATACAAATTGTCATAATTTATTTCAATTGCAAATTTAAAAGAAATAACAGTTGTGCACAAACCTCTGATGAGTAGCCTCTTGGCCTTGACTCAGTGTTTCTTTCCCCTTCCCTGAGTCTTTGCTAATTTAAACACACAATTTAAAGTATTTCAGTACTCAGTTAAATTGTCTCTAACAATAAGGTTCAATAATTAAATTTACTTAATACCATTACTTTTATTAGTTAACCTATAATGTTGACCTTTGATGCACTCTAGGGGAATAAATTTTAATGTTATTAATATGTCACATTTTATAGTCCTTTAGTGTTGGTACATGTTACCAATTTCATTTTCAAGTGTATTGCATTTTATTGCAATTTATCAGATTTTGGTACGCTATTTTAACCTGGCCGGATGTCCTAGTTCCCTTGATTTTCAGGTTCTAGTCAGAATTACAAAATTGTAGATCTATGTCTTAGTGAACTTTTGTCACAAATTTTAGGCCATTTGGAGTTTACTAGACCATGTTATGGTCATTTTACTATTGCTGGACAGATTGCACTAAAATGGCAAACTTAGGTCATTTTTAGGTCATTTCTGATTCTGACAGTTTTTATACCCGAAATTGTACAAGTATTTTGACTTGTTTATGGTCATTTCTGGGTTTGGTGGTCTTAACCAAAATTTTAGCCCTATGTCTAAGCTTTCCAACCAAATAAATTTCAGGTCATTTGGACCTGTTTTGAGTGAGTTATGGCCAAAATACTGACTGCTGTCCAAATGGTCAATTTTCAGGTTTGCAATATCACCAATCTAGATTTAGTCAATTTTCATGTCACTTTCTGGACAAAATTTAGGTAGGCTTCCAACATGAAAGTTGGCACATTTTGTGCCTAGTTTCACCTCCAATTGGCCTCATACCAATTAAAGTCACACAATTCCATTTATAGCCTAAAACACATACTGCCCTTAACACATTTTTAAAGCACCAAACCAATCACACATTCAACTAGCTATAACTTCATGCCCAAACCAAATTCTGCATTTGAATCAAACCACAACCATTCCTTAGTTTACATTATAGTAACTTTGGGCAGAATATAACCAATTGGCAATACACCATTTACACTTCTATTTCACAATATCCAATTTTAAACAATATATCCACATAATACTCTTAAACAATACATATAACTTCCATCATCAATTTACTAACATATTCACTACTATATCATATACATATGCTGCCACTTTTAGTACCGTAATTCAATAAACTTTTCATGAGTTTGAACACTTCCAATCTTCATCATAAGGATGCCCAAGTAACACATATACATCAAGCTTCCATTTTAACTTTTTAAACTTACAATTCAAACTATATACATGGCAAATCACTCCTATACATATAAGCACTTAAATCAACACCTCAAATTACCATTTACATGTAAAAACAAGATAAACATGTTGAACTTCCATGGCTACTGAAATGGAACATCACCCTAACTCATTAGACCTTAACATTTCTTCCATAAATCAACTCACCACAACACCCACACAAACTTTAATGAAGAAAGGGAGAGGAAATGAGCACTTACTCAATTTGAAGCTTGTTAAAAACTCATCAAAACTTTTCTTCCTTGCTCCCTATCTCCTCCCCAATGTGTATAGACAAACTTTAGCGAAGAAACTATGGTGAAATAGAGCTTAGAATGGGAGTGCATGTGGCTTGCGTGAGGTTTGGCCATGGAGCTTCCATGGAGGAATTGTTTCGATTGAATGGTGAGAGGTTGAAGATGATGATATCTTCTATCCCAAATTTTGTATTTTAATGACCCTTAATTCCTCTTAGTGGAGCACTAACTTAGTTTTAAGATTTAGTAATCCAAAGTTTCACATTTCACACATTTTACCTCAATTCTTTTACTATTCCTATAATGTACCACAATTTTAATTCTTATGACATTTTCAAAGTTTAATATCATTTATTTTTAATGGGCATTTAGGTCAAAAGGTAACTCGGGGTGTCAAATGACCATAATGCCCTTATTCGGTTTGTATTCCCGATTTTTCGGTAATGCCAATTTTTATCGGTTTCTCGATTTCTCGTTTTTCTTTCTACTAATTAATTAATTTTTCTTTGACATTTTCAATGTCATGTATATTTCAATAGATGTTTATTTAAGTTCTAAAAATATTTAGTAGGGTTCCCTGCGGTCCAGGGCTAGTTAACAGTCCTCGCCGCAACTTCCCGGTGTAGTCACCCATCGCTACGGTTTTTGGCTCGTTTAACTTAGTTACATTTCATTGCTTTTATTTTTCCTTTATCTTTCTTGTATTTTCCTCTATTGTATTTCATTATTTCATGTCTCCTCATTAACATTTAAGTGTAGTTCTAGACATTCTAGCTATCCAGACAGACACTGATCACCGGAACAGTAGAATGTACTACCGAATATAGGGGTGTTACAACATGCTATGCTAGGTGTTAACCATGGTAAGAAAGAGTTCTAATGATATTAAAAGTTGATATCATATCTCATTGCCAATTAGTGATAAGCCTAGTAAGTCACACACATACACAAGTAATCACCAAGTTGAATGTGATTTAATTAATTAATTAAAGAGCTTAATTGATTAATTAAATAGGTTTCGTTTGCAATAAGATTGCAAAGTCCCTAGCATGGCTTGAAACCAAATCTAGGTTATTGGATATATAGTATAAGTTAAATTTATATTTAAAGTGTTTAAATATGAATTTAATCATGAGAAATTAATTAATAAAGATTAATTACTTAATTAATTTATATTTGATATAAATTGATTAGAAGAGGAGAAATAATTATTTTGGGTTGAGAACTCAAAATTGAAACACAAGGGTAATTTGGTCATTTCATAAGGTGACATGTGGCACCATGAGATAGTAACACATGGCTTTACACATAAGTTTGTCATGTCACACCCTACCCCTCTGTAAGGCATAACATGATCCCGTAGTATACCTAATGAATTACCAACTTCGTCTACTGATAACCCATTAAATACACTACAAGGGATTTTCAAAAACTTTTCTTACTTCTTTTACAGTGGTGAGCACTATTTACAGGTGTTAAAAACCTTTTTGAACTGAGGTGAATTAACTAACACATTTAGACTATTAGTAATTTCTATAAAAAAGATTTTGGCAGAGTGCCCTCCGTAATTTGGATAAAACAGTTCTTCAAAAACCTGTAAAAAGCAATTCAATATTTTTCTCAATCTCAAACTCTAGCATAATTCAACACAACATATTTCTCAACTCAAATCCATAGTAATTTTTCAAAAACTGAGATACAAAAAATATAATACAATTTTTACAAGTCAAAATAACTCATAATTTATTTTACAACTTTAATGTACAATTTTATTTTACAACTGCTCAAAACCAAGAACAATATATACATACAGTGAACATACATTACAGTACAAAATACAAAATGTGGTATACTCAATATACCCGATGATCTCTCAATGTAGTACTAGCAACCTAGTCTGCTGCCCTGTCAGTCTGTGTACCTGCGACAGCAATGAAAAGCTATCGCTGAGTACAATTTACTCAGTGGTGCACAATAACAATTTGAAATGCGATATATAAATCTTTTATTGACAGTTCACAAATCAAATGATTCACAATTCCATCTCACAATTTACAAAATTCACCTAACACAAATTTGATCAAGTAATTGAATAATACCGTTTTGCAAATCAATAACACAATTCGATCAAATAACTGAATAATATCGTTTTGCAAACCAATAACACAATTCGATCAAATAGCTGAATAATACTGTTTTGCAAATCAATAACACAATTCGATCAAATAACTGAATAATACCGTTTTGCAAATCAATAACACAATTCGATCAAATAACTGAATAATACAATATTGCCAATCGATAAGATAATGTAGGCCATGACACAAAATTTCCACACATGCCGTGTTGTACACCACGACATGACACACTCACCCCAATAATCGAAATCAATGAGGGAGGAAGCTAGCTGAATAATGAGTACTCATCCACACTCACCTCAGACTGGGAAGTCAAAGAGGGAGGAACATAATCACACTCACCCCAGACTGATAAGTCAAAGAGGGAGGAATATATCAACAGTGTCATGCCAAATGTAAATCAAAACAATTTCAAATCACAATATTTCATACAAACCATAAATCACATTTTATCTCAAAATTTCCATTTGCAAAGTTGGCAATACAATAAGTTCCAAATAATATTCCCAAAACCAAAGCAATCAAAACTTATTCATAACTCATTTCTCTACATAAATTGGCTAGTAAAAGCAGTGAATATAAAAGTATTGTGCACGGACACAATTTAAAACTATAATGTTGAATTAAATTTTTAAGTAGAAAATGAGAAGTCAAACTTATTGTGCACAAACACAATTTAAAATAATAACATAGAAATAATCATAATTTATTTCAATTGAAAAATTCAAAAGAAATAGCCATTGTGCACAAACCTCTGATAACTGTCTCTTGGCTCTGACTCAGTGTTTCCTTCCCCTCCCTGAGTCTTTGCAAACTGAGAAACACAATTTGAAGTGTTTCAGTACTCATTTAAACTGTCTCTAACGATAATGCTTGATAATTAATTCACTGAATTCATTTATTCGCTTAGTCAACCTACTATGTCGACCCTTGGTACATTCTAGGTAATTTAGGTTTTAATGTCATTAATATGTCACATTCGATAGTCTTTTAGGGTTGGTACATGTTACCAAATTCATTTCCGTGTATACTGCATTTTCTTGCGATTTGCTGGATTCCGAGATACTAGTTTGACCTAGCCGGACGACCTAGTTCCCTCGGTTTTCAGGTTTCGGTCAAAACTACAAACTTGTAGATCTATGTCTTGTTGCACGCGGGGCAAAATTTCAGGTCATTCCGAGTTATGTAGACCAAGTTATGGTCATTTTACTATTGCTGGTCAAATTGCACCAAAATTGGTCATTTTAGGTCACTTTAGGTCATTTTAGGTTCGGCCAGTTTTTGGACCCGAACTTGTGCAAGCTGCTTGGCTTACTTATGGTCATTTCTGGGCTTTGGTGTCTTCATAAGACTTGTAGATATGGGTCTTAGCTATTCATGGTTAAAATTTCAGGTCAATTGGACCTGTTTTGAGTGAGTTATGGCCTAAATACTAACTGCTGCCCAAATGGTCAGTTTTCAGGCCTCAATTGCACTTAATCCGGATTTGGTCATTTTTCAAGCTACCTTGCAAGTAGAATTTTGGCAAGCTTCCTTCATGAAAGTTGGCACATTTTGTGCCTAGTTTCACCTCCAATTGGTCTCATACCAATTGGAGCCACACACTTAAAGTTATAGGCATAAAACACAAACTGCCTTATTGCAATTCTTGCATACATATCAAACATCACTTTTAACACTCACCAAACTTAACATTCAAACTAATTCTGGTTGTATCATGACCTAAACATAATTCACAACACATTATAGGTCATTTTGGCAGCTTACAATTACATTCAATGTACACTAACAAGTGCAGAATTCGCCCAACTCAATTTACAATAATTTAACTCCATAACCAAGCTCATTCACATGTCCAACCTTCACACCACTATAAATACATTCAAACTGCCATAACAACCAACACATTTTAACATCATTATTCCATAAACCCAGCATGAATTCCAACATTCTTCAAGGGTTAGCAAACTGCCACAATGGTACACTTACATTTCATTACTTTCCAAGCTTTAAATTTCATTTTACATTTACATATACTAAGTATACATCACCTAAACAATTTCCTATACAATATACATTTAATCAATTATTTAATTCACCATTTACAAGCACAAATAATCTGCCTTCAAGGTATTTCCATGGCTGCCAAAATTACACATTCCCATTCAACATCAAACCTCAAAAATTTCTTCATAATTCAAACACCCATAACATGCTTACAAACTTTAACAAAGCAACATTCAAAAATACAAACTTACCACTTTGAAAATTCTTCAAAACTCCTCCAAAACTTGGTCTTCTTGCTGCCTATCTACTGCCCATTATGTAAGGATCACTTTTAATGGAGAGACTTACAAGAAATTATGGCTTGAAAGTGAAGATTGGAGTTCATGCATGGAGCTTGGAAGCTTTGGCCATGGAGTTCTTCTTGGGAGCAAATCGGCTGCTGTTTGGGAAGGTTGAAGAAGATGACAATCTGTCCAAAAATGAGGATGTAGTGGTCCACTTAAGTGAGTTAGTGGAGCACCATGGGTGATTAAATATTTATTTAATCTTAATTTCCCAATTTCTCACATTAAGCTCCCAATTTTTGCTATTTGCTTTAGGTACCACCAATTTAATTTTTCATGACATTTTCCAAGTGTAATATCATGTATTTTTAATGGACATTTAAGTCAAAAGACAACTCGGGGTGTCAAATGACCACAATGCCCCTGTTCTAGTTGCATTTCCGATTTTTCGGTAATACCGGGTTTTGTCCGTTTTTCGATTTCTCACTTTTCTTTGTACTAATGATTTAATTTTTCTTTAATATTTCTTATGATATTTATACTTCAATAGGTGTCTCTTTAAGTCTTAAAAATATTTTCCAGGGTTCCCCGCGTCCGTAGCTAGTCAACGGTCCACGCCGTGACTTCCGTCATGTCACCCATCGCTAGGGTTCCCGCCGCTTAACTTGGTTGCATTTCTTTACTATTATTTTTCCTTTGTTTTTCTTGTATTTTCTTTTCTTGTATTTCATTATTTAATGTCTCCTCACTCATATCGAAGTGTAGTTCTAGGCATCCTAGCTGTCCGGATAACACTGGTCACCGGAACAATAGAACGCATTACCGAACATAGGGGTGTTACAATTCTCCCCCCCTTAAATAAATTTTGTCCACGAAATTTTACCCAATAGTCATCTTACAATAGTTATACGTTTATTTTTTTTCCTTTTTATACGATCGAATAATCTTCTTTTCCTCAAATTTGTATAAGACTTTTAACAATCTAATACAACGTTTAATTTGTTTGTATATCACCAATCTTCTCTTACTATTGTCTAGTCTAATATTTCGATTCATGTTCCTTCTTGAATGACCCTTGAGGTCATGTTAGAATCATTTATCTAGTCATTGGTCCTCTGATCATTCTAGTCCATAGTCTTCCTCACATTCGTAACATTTCTTTGTTATATTTGAATCAATTGCTCGAATTTTTACTTCCATAACTCTTTTTATCTGTCAATATTCTATAACTTACTTTCTTTTTTACTGAACTATAACCTTTCGATATTCTAACCTTTGAGTTTTAGATCCCTAAGTAGGATTTTCAAACTTATTTCTAACAATTAAATTATGTCCTGGCATAACTATACCAAAACAGATGCCGTTGGTAACTATTCTTATCTAGGTATACTATCGGGTAGTACGTAGCTCTACACAATAATCTCAAGTCAGTACTGTAATCTGCAGCTTACAGTATAAACATCAAGAACATTGCATAGTTACTACGATACATTCCAATAGATCAAATTTTTCGATATTTTATCCTTTTCGAATTTACTAATATTCGAATCTTATTCTGATTACAATATCCATTAGCAATTTCTAACAGTAACCTCCTTGCCCTCATCTAGAGCAATTCCATTACTGCAACTTACTTTTACGTCCTCTTGTCTTACATTAAGTAGGCTTGCCAATTAACTTTATAATTTATGGTGTGTTAGAAAATACTTTTCGCCAATAAACTCTTTCAAAACTAATTTCACTTATTATCACAATCCTTATTTTAAAGGGCTAATCACTAATGCATCATAATTTATTCCCCTGTAAAGGAATAACAATAGAATATATAGTTCTAACACTAACATAAAAGTATGCAAACCTGTGTCAAACAATAAATATATATATCTTAGTTACTATTTGAGAAAGTACCAGCAATAATATCAAAAGTCTAAGTCTCTTCTCTCTGCCGTATAGCGTATACTCCAGCTAGAGCATCACCCTGTTCTGGCTGATTCACAGTACTCTGACTTCTAGGTGTACTACCCCTACCTCTACCTTTGCCTCTACTAACTGATGGTGAACTCTTTGGGGTAGAAACTTGGGTTGATCCCTTTGGTGTAGTAAATGATCCAGAACGACCTAGATTTACACAATCCCTAGCAAAATGGCCAGTCTCTCCACAGTTAAAACATGCTCCTACGGCTCTATAACATACCCCACTATTTGGTTTACCACAAGTTTCATAAAGTCGATCTGACAGCGCATTCCCGGTTTCGTTGAGTTTTTGATCGGATCGAGGTGGTTTCATCGCCCGTAAGATCTATCTCTACCGAACTTCTTACTATATCCGTTGTATCCCCAAAGTTTTTCCTCTTTCCAAGAAGACCACTAGAACTCGTTTCTACCGACTTTCCTCTTTTTCTGCCTTCTCCGATTTCTTTTCTCGTGTCGCTTGATTCAATTCTTTCTAATTCTAGTGCTTGAGAAATAAGTTCAGAGAAGTTGTTATGTTTGAATCCGACCACTTGTAATCTGATACTAGGCTTCAAGCCGGTTTCAAACCTCTTACATCTCTCCCTACTGGTAGAAAGTAGACTTACTGCATAATGGCTCAGGCGGAAAAATTCCCTTTCATATTCAGCCACCGATCTACTCCCCTATTTCAGACTTAGGAACTCTTGCAGTTTCTGATCTACATAAGCATCAGGGACATATTTTTGTCCAATTCCCGAGAAAGTCACTCCAGTGTTAGCACTGCAGTTCTACCAAAGCGTGGGGAATGGTTTTCCACCACCATAAGCATCCCCGTAGCAAAGATCTCGAGTATTCAAATCCGAGCTCCTCATGCAAAGGCGCTTTCTTGAATACCCTATCCATCCTTTCTAACCACTGTTCTGCCTCTAGAGGATCTACTGTCCCCTTGATCTGTAGCCCCATATTTCATCAATTTGTCATACTGCCTTGCAAAAGACCGTGGTTGTACCACTGGTGTCTGTATTGGGGCTTGAGTAGGCACATTACCAGCCATTTGTTGGAACATTGCAGCCATCTGGCCGAGCGAATCGAGCAGGAATCGCAGATGCGGGCCGGTGTCCTTGAACCATCGACATTATGTAGGGTCAGCATCCCTTGCACCTCAGCCTCTATAGATTGATCGATTGAACGATCACCCTCTTCCATAGTCAATACGAGGATCTTAGACCTCCTAAACAAATAACACAAGGAGATTTCCTCCGTCGATGCATATTTATAATGTAATGTCTTGTATGTATCGCATAATGATCTTGAGCAGTTTTACTATGAAGAAATAATATTCAAGTAACATGTGAAAACATAATTAAAAAAAAAAAACTAGCTCTGATACCACTAAAACATGTCACACCCTACCCCTCTGTAAGGCATAACATGATCCCGTAGTATACCTAATGAATTACCAACTTCGCCTACTGATAACCCATTAAATACACTACAAGGGATTTTCAAAAACTTTTCTTACTTCTTTTACAGTGGTGAGCACTATTTACAGGTGTTAAAAACCTTTTTGAACTGAGGTGAATTAACTAACACATTTAGACTATTAGTAATTTCTATAAAAAAAATTTTAGCAGAGTGCCCTCCGTAATTTGGATAAAACAGTTCTTCAAAAACCTGTAAAAAGCACTTCAATATTTTTCTCAATCTCAAACTCTAGCGTAATTAAACACAACATATTTCTCAACTCAAATCCATAGTAATTTTTCAAAAACTGAGATACAAAAAATATAATACAATTTTTACAAGTCAAAATAACTCATAATTTATTTTACAACTTTAATGTACAATTTTATTTTACAACTGATCAAAACCAAGAACAATATATACATACAGTGAACATACATTACAGTACAAAATGCAAAATGTGGTATACTTAATATACCCGATGATCTCTCAATGTAGTACTAGCAGCCTAGTCTGCTGCCCTGTCAGTCTGTCTACCTGCGACAGCAATGAAAAGCTATCGCTGAGTAAAATTTACTCAGTAGTGCACAATAACAATTTGAAATGCGATATATAAATCTTTTATTGACAGTTCACAAATCAAATGATTCACAATTCCATCTCACAATTTACAAAATTCACCTAACACAAATTTGATCAAGTAATTGAATAATACCGTTTTGCAAATCAATAACACAATTCGATCAAATAACTGAATAATACCGTTTTGCAAATCAATAACACAATTCGATCAAATAGCTAAATAATACCGTTTTGCAAATCAATAACACAATTCGATCAAATAACTGAATAATACCGTTTTGCAAATCAATAACACAATTAGATCAAATAACTGAATAATAGAATATTGCCAATCGATAACATAATTTAGGCCATGACACAAATTTTCCACACATGCCGTGTTGTACACCACGACAAGACGCACTCACCCCAATAATCAAAATCAATGAGGGAGGAAGCTAGTTGAATAATGAGTACTCATCCACACTCACCTCAGACTGGGAAGTAAAAGAGGGAGGAACATAATCACACTCACCCCAGACTGATAAGTCAAAGAGGGAGGAATATATCAACAGTGTCATGCCAAATGTAAATCAAAACAATTTCAAATCACAATATTTCATACAAACCATAAATCACATTTTATCTCAAAATTTCCATTTGCAAAGTTGGTAATACAATAAGTTCCAAATAATATTCCCAAAACCAAAGCAATCAAAACTTATTCATAACTCATTTCTCTACATAAATTGGCTAGAAAAAGCAGTGAATATAAAAGTATTGTGCACGGACACAATTTAAAACTATAATGTTGAATTAAATTTTTAAGTAGAAAATGAGAAGTCAAACTTATTGTGCACAAACACAATTTAAAATAATAACATAGAAATAATCATAATTTATTTCAATTGAAAAATTCAAAAGAAATAGCCGTTGTACACAAACCTCTGATAACTGTCTCTTGGCTCTGACTCAGTGTTTCCTTCCCCTCCCTGAGTCTTTGCAAACTGAGAAACACAATTTGAAGTGTTTCAGTACTCATTTAAACTGTCTCTAACGATAATGCTTGATAATTAATTCACTGAATTCATTTATTCGCTTAGTCAACCTACTATATCGACCCTTGGTATATTCTAGGTAATTTAGGTTTTAATGTCATTAATATGTCACATTCGATAGTCTTTTAGGGTTGGTACATGTTACCAAATTCATTTCCGTGTATACTGCATTTTCTTGTGATTTGCTGGATTTCAGGATACTAGTTTGACCTAGCCGGATGACCTAGTTCCCTCGGTTTTTGGGTTTCGGTCAAAACTACAAACTTGTAGATCTATGTCTTATTGCGCGCAGGGCAAAATTTCAGGTCATTCCGAGTTATGTAGACCAAGTTATGGTCATTTTACTATTGCTGGTCAAATTGCACCAAAATTGGTCATTTTAGGTCACTTTAGGTCATTTTAGGTTCGACCAGTTTTTGGATCCGAAATTATGCAAGCTGTTTGACTTACTTATGGTAATTTCTGGGCTTTGGTGTCTTCATAAGACTTGTAGATATGGATCTTAACTATTCATGGTTAAAATTTCAGGTCAATTGGACTTGTTTTGAGTGAGTTATGGCCTAAATACTAACTGCTGCCCAAATGGTCAGTTTTCAGGCCTCAATTGCACTTAATCCGGATTTGGTCATTTTTCAAGCTACCTTGCAAGCAGAATTTTGGCAAGCTTCCTTCATGAAAGTTGGCACATTTTGTGCCTAGTTTCACCTCCAATTGGTCTCATACCAATTGGAGCCACACACTTAAATTTATAGGCATAAAACACAAACTGCCTTATTGCAATTCTTGCATACATATCAAACATCACTCTTAACACTCACCAAACTTAACATTCAAACTAATTCTGGTTGTAGCATGACCTAAACATAATTCACAACACATTATAGGTCATTTTGGCAGCTTATAATTACATTCAATGTGCACCAACAAGTGCAGAATTCGCCCAACTCAATTTATAACACTTTAACTCCATAACCAAGCTCATTCACATGTCCAACCTTCACACTAATATACATACATTCAAACTGCCATAACAACCAACACATTTTAACATCATTATTCCATAAACCCAGCATGAATTCCAACATTCTTCAAGGGTTAGCAAACTGCCACAATGGTACACTTACATTCCATTACTTTCTACGCTTTAAATTTCATTTTACATTTACATATACTAAGTATACATCACCTAAACAATTTCCTACACAATATACATTTAATCAATCATTTAATTCACCATTTACAAGCACAAATAACCTGCCTTCAAGGTATTTCCATGGCTGCCAAAATTACACATTCCCATTCAACATCAAACCTCAAAAATTTCTTCATAATTCAAACACCCATAACATGCTTACAAACTTTAACAAAGCAACATTCAAAAATACAAACTTACCACTTTGAAAATTCTTCAAAACTCCTCCAAAACTTGGTCTTCTTGCTGCCTATCTACTGCCCATTGTGTAAGGATCACTTTTAATGGAGAGACTTACAAGAAATTATGGCTTGAAAGTGAAGATTGGAGTTCATGCATGGAGCTTGGAAGCTTTGGCCATGGAGTTCTTCTTGGGAGCAAATCGGCTGCTGTTTGGGAAGGTTGAAGAAGATGACAATCTGTCCAAAAATGAGGATGTAGTGGTCCACTTAAGTGAGTTAGTGGAGCACCATGGGTGATTAAATATTTATTTAATCTTAATTTCCCAATTTCTCACATTAAGCTCCCAATTTTTGCTATTTGCTTTAGGTACCACCAATTTAATTTTTCATGACATTTTCCAAGTGTAATATCATGTATTTTTAATGGACATTTAAGTCAAAAGACAACTCGGGGTGTCAAATGACCACAATGCCCCTGTTCTAGTTGCATTTCCGATTTTTCGGTAATACCGGGTTTTGTCCGTTTTTCGATTTCTCACTTTTCTTTGTACTAATGATTTAATTTTTCTTTAATATTTCTTATGATATTTATACTTCAATAGGTGTCTCTTTAAGTCTTAAAAATATTTTCCAGGGTTCCCCGCGGTCCAGGGCTAGTCAACGGTCCACGCCGTGACTTCCCCGTGCGGTCACCCATCGCTAGGGTTCCCGGCTCGCTTAACTTGGTTGCATTTCTTTACTATTATTTTTCCTTTGTTTTTCTTGTATTTTCTTTTCTTGTATTTCATTATTTAATGTCTCCTCACTCATATCGAAGTGTAGTTCTAGGCATCCTAGCTGTCCGGATAACACTGGTCACCGGAACAATAGAACGCATTACCGAACATAGGGGTGTTACAATTCTCCCCCCCTTAAATAAATTTTGTCCACGAAATTTTACCCAATAGTCATCTTACAATAGTTATACGTTTATTTTTTTTCCTTTTTATACGATCGAATAATCTTCTTTTCCTCAAATTTGTATAAGACTTTTAACAATCTAATACAACGTTTAATTTGTTTGTATATCACCAATCTTCTCTTACTATTGTCTAGTCTAATATTTCGATTCATGTTCCTTCTTGAATGACCCTTGAGGTCATGTTAGAATCATTTATCTAGTCATTGGTCCTCTGATCATTCTAGTCCATAGTCTTCCTCACATTCGTAACATTTCTTTGTTATATTTGAATCAATTGCTCGAATTTTTACTTCCATAACTCTTTTTATCTGTCAATATTCTATAACTTACTTTCTTTTTTACTGAACTATAACCTTTCGATATTCTAACCTTTGAGTTTTAGATCCCTAAGTAGGATTTTCAAACTTATTTCTAACAATTAAATTATGTCCTGGCATAACTATACCAAAACAGATGCCGTTGGTAACTATTCTTATCTAGGTATACTATCGGGTAGTACGTAGCTCTACACAATAATCTCAAGTCGATCTTATGTCTGACTACGGTATAAACATCAAGAACATTGCATAGTTACTACGATACATTCCAATAGATCAAATTTTTCGATATTTTATCCTTTTCGAATTTACTAATATTCGAATCTTATTCTGATTACAATATCCATTAGCAATTTCTAACAGTAACCTCCTTGCCCTCATCTAGAGCAATTCCATTACTGCAACTTACTTTTACGTCCTCTTGTCTTACATTAAGTAGGCTTGCCAATTAACTTTATAATTTATGGTGTGTTAGAAAATACTTTTCGCCAATAAACTCTTTCAAAACTAATTTCACTTATTATCACAATCCTTATTTTAAAGGGCTAATCACTAATGCATCATAATTTATTCCCCTGTAAAGGAATAACAATAGAATATATAGTTCTAACACTAACATAAAAGTATGCAAACTCCAGGTCAAACAATAAATATATATATCTTAGTTACTATTTGAGAAAGTACCAGCAATAATATCAAAAGTCTAAGTCTCTTCTCTCTGCCGTATAGCGTATACTCCAGCTAGAGCATCACCTGTTCAGGTGATTCACGACTCGACTTCTAGGTGTACTACCCCTACCTCTACCTTTGCCTCTACTAACTGATGGTGAACTCTTTGGGGTAGAAACTTGGGTTGATCCCTTTGGTGTAGTAAATGATCCAGAACGACCTAGATTTACACAATCCCTAGCAAAATGGCCAGTCTCTCCACAGTTAAAACATGCTCCTACGGCTCTATAACATACCCCACTATTTGGTTTACCACAAGTTTCATAAAGTCGATCTGACAGCGCATTCCTGGGTTTCTGTTGAGTTTGCTGATCGGATCGAGGTGGTTTCTGTCCAGAAGATCTATCTCTACCGAACTTCTTACTATATCTGTTGTATCCCCCAAAGTTTTTCCTCTTTCCAGTAAGACCACTAGAACTCATTCTCTTGACTTTCCCTCTTTTTCTGTCTTCTCTGATTTCTTTTTCTCAGAAGCTGCTTCAGATTCAATTCTTTCTAATTCTAGTGCTTGAGAAATAAGTTCAGAGAAGTTGTTATGTTTGAATCCGACCACTTGTAATCTGATACTAGGCTTCAAGCCGGTTTCAAACCTCTTACATCTCTCCCTACTGGTAGAAAGTAGACTTACTGCATAATGGCTCAGGCGGAAAAATTCCCTTTCATATTCAGCCACCGATCTACTCCCCTATTTCAGACTTAGGAACTCTTGCAGTTTCTGATCTACATAAGCATCAGGGACATATTTTTGTCTGAATTCCCTGAGAAAGTCACTCCAGGTTAGCACTGCAGGTTCTACCAAACTGTGGGGAATGGTTTTCCACAGATCATAAGCATCCCCGTAGCAAAGATCTGAGTATTCAAATCGAGCTCCTGCTGCGATCTGATTTCTTGAATACCCTATCCATCCTTTCTAACCAACATTACGCCTCTAGAGGATCTACTGTCCCCTTGATCTGTAGCCCCATATTTCATCAATTTGTCATACTGCCTTGCAAAAGACCGTGGTTGTACCACTGGTGTCTGTATTGGGGCTTGAGTAGGCACATTACCAGCCATTTGTTGGAACATTGCAGCCATCTGCTGAGCGAGCGAGGAAGGCTGCGATGCTGCGAAGTGGTCTTCTTTGAACCATCGACATTATGTAGGGCTGGGGCATCCCCTTGCACCTCAGCCTCTATAGATTGATCGATTGAACGATCACCCTCTTCCATAGTCAATACGAGGATCTTAGACCTCCTAAACAAATAACACAAGGAGATTTCCTCCCGTCAGTGCATATTTATAATGTAATGTACTGTATGTATCAGACAATGATACTGAGCAGTTGTACTATGAAGAAAGAATATTCAAGTAACATGTGAAAACATAATTAAAAAAAAAAAACTAGCTCTGATACCACTAAAACATGTCACACCCTACCCCTCTGTAAGGCATAACATGATCCCGTAGTATACCTAATGAATTACCAACTTCGCCTACTGATAACCCATTAAATACACTACAAGGGATTTTCAAAAACTTTTCTTACTTCTTTTACAGTGGTGAGCACTATTTACAGGTGTTAAAAACCTTTTTGAACTGAGGTGAATTAACTAACACATTTAGACTATTAGTAATTTCTATAAAAAAAATTTTAGCAGAGTGCCCTCCGTAATTTGGATAAAACAGTTCTTCAAAAACCTGTAAAAAGCACTTCAATATTTTTCTCAATCTCAAACTCTAGCGTAATTAAACACAACATATTTCTCAACTCAAATCCATAGTAATTTTTCAAAAACTGAGATACAAAAAATATAATACAATTTTTACAAGTCAAAATAACTCATAATTTATTTTACAACTTTAATGTACAATTTTATTTTACAACTGCTCAAAACCAAGAACAATATATACATACAGTGAACATACATTACAGTACAAAATGCAAAATGTGGTATACTTAATATACCCGATGATCTCTCAATGTAGTACTAGCAGCCTAGTCTGCTGCCTGTCGATCTGTCTACTGCGGCAAAGAATGAAAAGCTATCATTGAGTAAAATTTACTCGATGAGTGCACAATAACAATTTGAAATGCGATATATAAATCTTTTATTGACAGTTCACAAATCAAATGATTCACAATTCCATCTCACAATTTACAAAATTCACCTAACACAAATTTGATCAAGTAATTGAATAATACCGTTTTGCAAATCAATAACACAATTCGATCAAATAACTGAATAATACCGTTTTGCAAATCAATAACACAATTCGATCAAATAGCTAAATAATACCGTTTTGCAAATCAATAACACAATTCGATCAAATAACTGAATAATACCGTTTTGCAAATCAATAACACAATTAGATCAAATAACTGAATAATAGAATATTGCCAATCGATAACATAATTTAGGCCATGACACAAATTTTCCACACATGCCGTGTTGTACACCACGACAAGACGCACTCACCCCAATAATCAAAATCAATGAGGGAGGAAGCTAGTTGAATAATGAGTACTCATCCACACTCACCTCAGACTGGGAAGTAAAAGAGGGAGGAACATAATCACACTCACCCCAGACTGATAAGTCAAAGAGGGAGGAATATATCAACAGTGTCATGCCAAATGTAAATCAAAACAATTTCAAATCACAATATTTCATACAAACCATAAATCACATTTTATCTCAAAATTTCCATTTGCAAAGTTGGTAATACAATAAGTTCCAAATAATATTCCCAAAACCAAAGCAATCAAAACTTATTCATAACTCATTTCTCTACATAAATTGGCTAGAAAAAGCAGTGAATATAAAAGTATTGTGCACGGACACAATTTAAAACTATAATGTTGAATTAAATTTTTAAGTAGAAAATGAGAAGTCAAACTTATTGTGCACAAACACAATTTAAAATAATAACATAGAAATAATCATAATTTATTTCAATTGAAAAATTCAAAAGAAATAGCCGTTGTACACAAACCTCTGATAACTGTCTCTTGGCTCTGACTCAGTGTTTCCTTCCCCTCCCTGAGTCTTTGCAAACTGAGAAACACAATTTGAAGTGTTTCAGTACTCATTTAAACTGTCTCTAACGATAATGCTTGATAATTAATTCACTGAATTCATTTATTCGCTTAGTCAACCTACTATATCGACCCTTGGTATATTCTAGGTAATTTAGGTTTTAATGTCATTAATATGTCACATTCGATAGTCTTTTAGGGTTGGTACATGTTACCAAATTCATTTCCGTGTATACTGCATTTTCTTGCGATTTGCTGGATTTCAGGATACTAGTTTGACCTAGCCGGATGACCTAGTTCCCTCGGTTTTTGGGTTTCGGTCAAAACTACAAACTTGTAGATCTATGTCTTATTGCGCGCAGGGCAAAATTTCAGGTCATTCCGAGTTATGTAGACCAAGTTATGGTCATTTTACTATTGCTGGTCAAATTGCACCAAAATTGGTCATTTTAGGTCACTTTAGGTCATTTTAGGTTCGACCAGTTTTTGGATCCGAAATTATGCAAGCTGTTTGACTTACTTATGGTAATTTCTGGGCTTTGGTGTCTTCATAAGACTTGTAGATATGGATCTTAACTATTCATGGTTAAAATTTCAGGTCAATTGGACTTGTTTTGAGTGAGTTATGGCCTAAATACTAACTGCTGCCCAAATGGTCAGTTTTCAGGCCTCAATTGCACTTAATCCGGATTTGGTCATTTTTCAAGCTACCTTGCAAGCAGAATTTTGGCAAGCTTCCTTCATGAAAGTTGGCACATTTTGTGCCTAGTTTCACCTCCAATTGGTCTCATACCAATTGGAGCCACACACTTAAATTTATAGGCATAAAACACAAACTGCCTTATTGCAATTCTTGCATACATATCAAACATCACTCTTAACACTCACCAAACTTAACATTCAAACTAATTCTGGTTGTAGCATGACCTAAACATAATTCACAACACATTATAGGTCATTTTGGCAGCTTATAATTACATTCAATGTGCACCAACAAGTGCAGAATTCGCCCAACTCAATTTATAACACTTTAACTCCATAACCAAGCTCATTCACATGTCCAACCTTCACACTAATATACATACATTCAAACTGCCATAACAACCAACACATTTTAACATCATTATTCCATAAACCCAGCATGAATTCCAACATTCTTCAAGGGTTAGCAAACTGCCACAATGGTACACTTACATTCCATTACTTTCTACGCTTTAAATTTCATTTTACATTTACATATACTAAGTATACATCACCTAAACAATTTCCTACACAATATACATTTAATCAATCATTTAATTCACCATTTACAAGCACAAATAACCTGCCTTCAAGGTATTTCCATGGCTGCCAAAATTACACATTCCCATTCAACATCAAACCTCAAAAATTTCTTCATAATTCAAACACCCATAACATGCTTACAAACTTTAACAAAGCAACATTCAAAAATACAAACTTACCACTTTGAAAATTCTTCAAAACTCCTCCAAAACTTGGTCTTCTTGCTGCCTATCTACTGCCCATTGTGTAAGGATCACTTTTAATGGAGAGACTTACAAGAAATTATGGCTTGAAAGTGAAGATTGGAGTTCATGCATGGAGCTTGGAAGCTTTGGCCATGGAGTTCTTCTTGGGAGCAAATCGGCTGCTGTTTGGGAAGGTTGAAAAAGATGACAATCTGTCCAAAAATGAGGATGTAGTGGTCCACTTAGGTGAGTTAGTGGAGCACCATGGGTGATTAAATATTTATTTAATCTTAATTTCCCAATTTCTCACATTAAGCTCCCAATTTTTGCTATTTACTTTAGGTACCACCAATTTAATTTTTCATGACATTTTCCAAGTGTAATATCATGTATTTTTAATGGACATTTAAGTCAAAAGACAACTCGGAATGTCAAATGACCACAATGCCCCTGTTCTGGTTGCATTCCCAATTTTTCGGTAATACCGAGTTTTGTCTGTTTTTCGATTTCTCACTTTTCTTTGTACTAATGATTTAATTTTTCTTTAATATTTCTTATGATATTTATACTTCAATAGGTGTCTCTTTAAGTCTTAAAAATATTTTCGGGGTTCCCATGATCCAGGGCTAGTCAACGGTCCACGCCGTGACTTCCCCGTGCGGTCACCCATCGCTAGGGTTCCCGGCTCGCTTAACTTGGTTGCATTTCTTTACTATTATTTTTCCTTTGTTTTTCTTGTATTTTCTTTTCTTGTATTTCATTATTTAATGTCTCCTCACTCATATCGAAGTGTAGTTCTAGGCATCCTAGCTGTCCGAACAACACTGGTCATCGGAACAGTAGAACGTATTACCGAACCTAGGGGTGTTACATGTCATTTGTCTTCTAATTATGTAAGATGATCAAAGTCAAGATTATATCTAGCTTTGACACTTGGCATAATGTGATTGGGTCAAATTAAAATATGATGCAATCAGAAAATGACATATGACAAGGGTTTTAAGCGGTGACTTAGGTATAAAAGGAAAAGGATGAAAGAACAAAAAGTATTCTGATTTTTTTATCAAAAGGTGCCGCCACCTCTCATCCCTCTTCCACTCTTCTTCTTCATCTCTCATCAATTCAAAGAGAATTGCCAACATTCTCTTGAATTAAAATTGCTAGAAATTATTTCTAGCGTCCTATATACGTCTGCAACATCTCTAAAAGGCAAAACCTCAATTTCTAATTGATTGGAAAGGCTTGAGAAGCTATTAAAGGGGCTGCCATTAGTGATCTTTGTGTGGACAAGCTAGAGGGATAACATCTGGTATCCTAGGTGCTTCCCAAAGGTACCAAATACATCAGTGCATCAAAAGGTTATTGCACATATTCTTGAATTAATCTAGGGTTCTAATGAATTAATCTGTTAATTTTAAGATCTTAAATAGCAAATGTAGATCCAAAAACATATTAAAAGTGTTTTAATATGCTGTTTAACATTGAAATCAACTAGGTAAATAATGAATCTTGCATGATACATGGGACCCTAGAAGAAAAATTTTTGAATTCAATGTTCTAAACTACTAATTTTCGTGCTTCCACTCCTTCACCTACAACTTGTATTCTTAGACTAGGCCTGTGTCTTTAAAAAGGCAATTTTATAGTAATGGACTAGAAGTTTAACGAAATTAAAATATAGAGACTAAGTTTAAAAATCGAGAGAGATTTGGGTTAGTTTTGATATAAAGAAAAATTATTATTTAAACCCTATATTTTAACGAAATAAACTACTTGGTCCTTATATTGTGAAAAATATGCTATTTAGTTTTTGTATTTTATTTCTATTACACTATTTAGTCCTTTTATCAAATTTTCTGTTAGTAAAAATAATTTAATACTAGTCAAACTGCTATTTAGTTCCTCTATTTTAGTAAAATCAATTAGTTAGTCTCTATATTTTAAAAAACACATTCGTTAGTCCCTATAATTAGGTTTCATTAACTCTTTAGTCCTTTCTTTTTTTTATGCCCGACTGTCTTGACCCACTCTCCCTTATTTCTGTCTCCCAATATTTCTCTCCCCATAATTTTCTTTTTTGCACCCACCCCCTTTTCCCACTCATTCTTTCTTTATTTTTTTTTTTTATCTTTTGATAGAAGTTAATATAAGCTGTATGCATAAAAGGTTAATTAATTTCCAAAAATCTCCAAGTAAACAAGACAATAATGTAGAAAATTTGTTTCTTAATAGAGAAAATAAAAAAAAAATAAAATAATGCCTAGTGAATTGAATGAAAATATTTAAATAATTTTAAAAAATGTAAATTCATATTTAGTTTCCGCATAATAAAATTTTTATTTTCATCTAGCATTATATTTTTTAAAGTATTGTGTTTTTAAGATATAGAGACTAATTAAGTAGTTCTACTAAAATTGAGGAAATAAATAGTAATATTTTTTAAAATATGAAGACTAATTAATTAATTTTATTAAAATAATAAAAATAAATATTAATTTGATAAGCATTAACCAACAAAAAATTTAACAGAGGAATTAAATAAATTATTGAAAGTAAAATATGAGAATTAAACAATATATTTTTTTAAAATATATGACTGAATAATAATTTTTTTAAAATATAAGACTAAATAATAATTTTTTCTTATCATAATTGAGAGGTTAAAAAGTGATATTTTTATTTTTATTATACAATGCTTACGTCAGAAACGATGTTGTGGAAAGAGAAACTGTAGATTAGTCTCTAAAAAACTTAAAAGGGTCAAGAAGTATAGAGAGGGGATGCAACTAGCTAAGCAAAATCAGATTGACGGGTCCCACTGAGAAGTGCCCTTGCATGTGCTTCCCCACTATATTTCTGCATGCTGATGTTCTACAACATATGGTAGCTACCTTCCATTGTTGTTGGGAATAACGTCAGTGTGTACCCTTTAGTGAAATTAGAAAAAAAAAAAAATCATTTTTCACTAATATTACGATGAATCCCGCATAACTTCCACCATTTTTTAATAAATCATATGTAATTGAAAAATTTTAATATAATCAGTAGTCAAGTTACTTCATTATATATACAACAATTACTTATTATAATTTTATGATTGGATGACGTATAAATAGATATGTCAAATTTTAATCGAGTCTAATCCATCCGATTTAAAATAATTTATATTTTATTCTAATTTGTATAAAATTAAAATAAAGTGGATTAAAACCGATAAATTTTGATTTAACTTGATCAATTCAAATTTTTGATAAAAATTGAATTAACAAAAATTAATATTTTTAATTCAAAAAGGACCCCAACTGATAAATGGACTCAAATTCTTCTTATTTGGTGACTTGAAGAGTTATCAAAATCATCTCTTAAATAAAAAATGATCCAGTCTAAACCTATTTAGGAAGATTGAGATTCGAATAACCCACGACTCATCTCACCTAACTAATACAATTTTTTTTTTTCATGCACACAACTGTACGGTTGAATCGAAAAAAAAACGAAGTTGAATACAGCTTTAAGGCATATGGGTATGGCAATGGCTACGAATTGTGAGCTTGGTTGGACAGCACCAATTTGCAAAAGTATATTAATAAGTATATCACATGGAGGGTTGAATACACTTGAGGATGTTAATGATGCTCATCTTTATAACTTAATTTTCTCAGGACAATAGCAATTATCAGGAGGATATAAAGCAAGCGGTTTTAGACTTCAAAGGTTACAAAGAGCTACCAAAATTTATAAGATCGGCATTTGAGATAAGAGGAAACTCAATATTTAACTCAGTTATTGATGTTAGAAGGCTTAACAATTTATAAAGAGATTCTAAAATGATATGGGATAATAGGTTAATCATAATAAACTATACAAGAAGGTGATTTACTCAGCTGGAGTACTCTAGAAATTATATCAAAGAGAAAAAAGAGATACCATTCAAATATATAAAATTAGTATTTTGATATAAAGTAGGCGATCAATTGATGGAATAAGTCAAAAAGAAAAGAGAAGATGAAAATAACGTGAAAAAAAGTAATATAAAAAAATAGAATTAGATTCTAATTAAGTTAAATGATGAAAAATGATCCATATACTGTGGGTACTAAGTATTTTAGGATTAAAATTTAATTATTTTTATTTTAAAAAAAAACTTAATTGAATTCTGTCATTTTTAACAATCAAAGTAACAGTACTGTTATGGAGTAGCTGAAAGCAAATAGAAGTTTCATGGAGAGTTATACCATATAACACAGTTACATTAAACAAATTGAAAATTTTAATCGATATTATAATTTTTTAAAAAATTCTCAATTGTTATTCTTGCTAAATGCATTTTTTATAAAATAAATTATACAATGAAAGAATTTTTTTATTCATAGATATATATTTATTCTTTTGCCACAATCCAGATGAACTTCAACTTATTTTTGTTTACATCAGAAAGACTCCACTTGAAGTGTTAATTCTAGCGGAAATATCTATTTTGACGTGTATTTTAGGATCCCAAAACAGTTGTATTTCATAATAATAATAATAATAATAATAATAATAATAATAATAATAATAATAACAATAGCAATACCACTAGAACTTGTATTCTATATTATCATAATTAGATCCGTTTGGAAAGGGAGTTGGATTAAATCCTCTTGCTATGACTCTTTAGATTTATAACTTAGCTAAACTAAGATGAAAATAACAAAACAATATATAGCATATATTAAATAATAAGCGGGTGTAGAAGTGATGACAAATAGCATATATTATATTATATATATACTATTTAAATTTTATATTTGTTAAAACGGATTAAGAGTCAGTTGAATCCTTAATAAACATAAATCTCAAGTAATATTCTCTTATTAAATGGGATCATCAAGAAATAAAATGGACATTTTAACTGGTAGGCAAATTCTCCAGGCGACTATGGTCCAAAGAAACTGCGGTACTGCTGAAATATCTTCGCTTCGCATGCATGTAGGCAATACGACTGTATTCAGCGACACACATCACTTGCAACTATTCTTTCTTGACAAATATTCTCATACTCCACATGGCTTACCCAACCAGACTATTGGGTGGCCAATATGTGCCAAATGATATTTTAATGAACAAAATGCTATTAGTTAATTAACAAGATTTTATATCAAAACCAAGGAGCTCACCATTGTTGCGAAAATTGTATGAGTAAGACAGTACTCATAGAAATTAGAGGATAAGAAAAATTAGGTCAAATAAAGCATTAGCCTAACAAATCCTTCATGTATTAGATGCAGCGTGGGCGACAGCAAAAGCTCACTAGTGGGTCTACTGGTGTGAGTGTATATTTGTGTGTTAGTTTATTGGACCACCTTGTGGGGTCATCAACCCAACATCTATTTTCATGTACCTTCACCAGCCCACTTCCTATCAAGGAAACCACGCTTTTGGACCCCAACCCCATCCCTATAAATAGCTTGCCTTTGACATGCATTGCCAAACCAAAGTTATGGGATACAAAAATATTTCCATGGGTACCCATAAAGTTCTTCCGGCCATTCTCTTTATGTTCTTAGCTTTAGGCATATGCTATGCTAAAAGAAACCTCCTTTCGCTTGAAGCACACACTTATGGTGGAGTTGCAGGTGGAGGTGGCTCAGGTGGTGGTGGTGGTGGTTCAGGATATGCAGTTGTAGGGGAACATGGGGTTAATGCTTATGCAAGTGGTATTGGTAGTGGAGAAGGTGGTGGTGCTGGATATGGTGGTGTTGGAGTTGGTGGAGGAGGTGGTGGACGTAGTGGTGGTGGGGGTGGTGCTGCACATGTTGGAGGAGCTAGTGGTTTTGGATATGGTGTTGGTGGTGGTGAAGGAGGTGGTGTAGGATATGGTGGTACCATTGGACTTGGTGGTGGGGGTGGTGGTGGAGGTAATGGTGGAGGGGGTGGTGTTGCTCATGTTGGAGGAGCTAGTGGCTCTGGATATGGCACAGGCAGTGGTGAAGGAGGTGGTGCAGGATATGGTGGAGCTATTGGACTTGTTGGTAGCGGTGGTAAGGGAGGCGGTGGTGCTCCTGCTCGTGCCGGAGAAACTAGTGGTGTTGGTGAAGGTGGTGGGGGAGGTAGTAGTGGCGAGGGAGGTGGTGTAGGTTATGTTGGAGGAGTAAATGGTACTGGATATGGTAATGGTGGAGGTGAAGGTGGTGGTGCTATAGGACATACTGGTGGTAGTGGTGGTGGTGGTGGTGGAGGAGGTGGCAGTGGTGGTGGAGGTGGTGCAGGTTTTGCTGGAGGGGCTACTGGTGCTGGACATGGCAGTGGTGGTGGGGAAGGAGGTGGTGCTGGATATGGTTTTGGAGGAGAAAAGGGAGCTGGTTATGGTAGTGGTGGTGGTGGTGGAGCTGGTGGTGGAGCTGGAGTTGGGTATGGTGGAGGTGAAGGAGTTGGATCTGGTGGAGGTTATGGTGCTGGTGGTACAGGATATGGAGGTGGTGGAGGTGGTGGTAGTGGCGGTGGTGGCGGAGCTGGTGGAGCCCATGAAGGTGGATATGGTAGTAGTGGAGGAGAAGGAGCTGGTCATGGAGGTGGAATAGGTGGGGGCTTTAATGGAGGTGGAGGTGGTGGTTCTGGAGGTGGTGGTGGCAGTGGCTATGGTGCAGGAGGTAAGCATAGAGGAGGATATGAAGCAGGTGGGGGGAGTGGTGTAGGTAGTGGCCATGGAGGTGGCTACGCTCCTTGATATTAGCTTATTGACACTACGTTGCTTATTTATATCAATACAAGTATCTATCTTATTATATGCAAAACTAAGAAAAATAACATAAAAGCAAGGACATGCTTTGTAATATATATGCATTTTATGAAGCCAAATGGTTGCTTTTGTAATTTACTCAATTGGTAAGTAATTAATATGAGCTTTTCTTTTAAGTTGGTGGTCCTTCTATGCAATAATCAAATGGGGGAATTTCAATATAGATTATATACAAATTATTAGGAATATTGTTGGCAATTAGAAAAGAATATAATTGCCTATATGAAAGGGACTTTATTAATTCACACATAGATATTCAAATAATTTTATTAATTGAAAATAATACAAACACTTCTCATAGTTTTCTCACTTGTTAACTCGCTTGAGCTAACTTATAATTTTTCCTTATAATTTTCTCTTAAAAATTTATATCACATTTCTATATTACATAATGCTAAATCACTCTTTAATTTTAAGAACAAACAAGATTTGTGTGGCTTAGTGAAAATATCTACAACTTGTATTCAGGTATATAATATTCAACCACGATCTCTTTGGTTTTTTTTACCAAGTCTTAAATGTAGTGGTGTTTAATGTCGATGTGCTTACTCCGTCGATGAAATATTGGATTCTTTGTTAGTGCAATTATTGACTTGTTATCACAGAAGATTGTCATTGGACCATCTTATTGATGTTGTAATTCATTAAGCATTCTTCGCAACTAGACTACTTGAGTAGCACAACTTGTGGTTGCTATATATTCCTCTTCTACTATTAAAAGAGCCACTACTTGTTGTTTCTTTGAAGACAAAGAAAATGCTCTTGAACCAAGATGAAACACATATCCTGAAGTGCTTTTCCATTTCTCAATATCTCTAGGCCAATCACTGTCTGTATAACCAACAAGATATATATTGTTAGCACTTGAATAAAACATGCCATCATCAAGTGTACCTTTAATGTATCTCAAAATTCACTTTTGTAGCTTGTTAATAGTAGGCTGTAGAGTATATCATTTTATATGTATCTAGTACATATTTTATTAATAAAAGGCAATTTCACTTTTTCGTTTACATAATATATTTATGTGTAATAGAAAAGGTCCATTGATATTTTGTTAGAAATTCTAAAGTTATTAAGAATGTGAGTGATAGTATTTCTAGCACAAAGTATCATAAATTGGTTCACAATCGAGGATACTTCACAAAGGACATGACTTATCCAGAAAGATTGTAATTATGTTTGTTCCCAAATTATTTATATGAGATATAAATAAGATAGAGTGGTGAGTCTCATGGCACATAACCAACATGATAGGCACTTATACATTATACGTAGGCTTAACCAGTGACGCTTATTACAAGCACATGGAGTTTACTCTTGTTAATGCATTATCGTATATCATATATGTGCATATAATCTTTAGACCTGAGATAATATAGTTATCTTGTATATAGGTGGTTTGAACTTGATACTGCTTTCATACTTGTACTATGTATGGGTATATGGGCATGTGTTGGCTCTTACTAGCTATATATGGAGATAGGTGTTGATCAAGATGGAATCCGTTACCCTAAGTAAATAGGGATAAAATTCTATGTTCATTTAATTATTCTTGATGTTTCAAATTCTTAGCCAGGAAAGACAGATTTAGTAAGAAAAGAGTTTCTGACAAGAAAATCTAATTAATCAAGAACTGGAATTAAAAGAGAACATAATGTTCATAGCAAATGGGGTTCGACATTAACCATGACTCCAGCTCGAATTGGGATTTTGTAAGGAATAGATTCTAGTGCATGGTAACATATGATTAAAGGTTCATTTAATGTATTCCTTGCTACTGATTGGGTGGCCATGGCATGCTATGCTAGGTGTCAACCATAGTCTATGAGATGCCTAAAATGATTTAGAGAAATCATTTATGGTAACAAAGAAATCTGATGATATTAAGAGTAAATATCATATCTCATTGCTAATTAGTGATGAGCCTAGTGAGTCACACACATACACAAGTTAATCACCAAGTAAAATGTGATTTAATTGATTAATTAAAGAGTTGAATTGATTAATTAAATAGGTTTGGTTTACAATGAGATTGTAAAGTCCCTAGCATGGCTTGAAACCAAATCTAGGTTATTGGATGTATAGTTTAAGTTAAATTTATATTTAAAGTGTTTAAATATGAATTTAATTATGAGAAATTAATTAATAGAGATTAATTAGTTAATTTATATTTGATATAAATTAATTTGAAGAGGAGAAACTATAATTTTGGATTGAGAACTCAAATTAAAAGTAAGGGTAAATTGGTCATTTCATATGGTGACATGTGGTACCATGAGATGGTGACACATGGCACCAAATGAGCTTGCCATTTGTCTTCTAATCATGCAAGATGATAAAGGTCAAGATTCAATCTACCTTTGATACTTGGCTTGATGAGATTAAGTCAACAAAAGTAAGATTAAATTCAGTAGTTACATGTGGCAAGAGGGTTACTGAGATTTTAACCTAAGTATAAAAGGAAAAGAAAGAAGAAACAAAATCATTTTTCTTCCTCTCTTCAAAGTGGACAGCACCTTTGGAGAGTCCATCTCCTCTCTTCTTTTCTCACTTGATTCAAAGAAAAATCCCTTGGTTTCTTTGAATGAAAATTGCTAGGAATTGTTTCTAGTGTCCTATACACACATATAATCTCTTTAAAAGCAAAACCCCAAATTTTAATTGGTTGGCACGGCTTGAGAAGCAAAATTGTGGGCTGCCACTGGTGATCTTGGTGTGGACAAGCTAGAGGGACAACACTTGGGGTCCTAGGAGCTTCCTAAAGGTGTCAATTGCATCCATAGTGCATCAAAGAGGTTAGTGTCCAAATTCCTCTTTCAAATTAGGGTTTAATTGAATTAATTTGTTAATTCACAATCTTAAATGGCAAATAAAGATCCTAATACATATTAAAAGTATTTTAATATGCAATTGAGCATTGAAATTAATTAGGCACATAAGAGATGTAGCATGATGCATGAAACCCTAGAAGAAAAATTTTTGAAATTCAATGCTCCAATGCATCAATTACCATGCTTCCACTCCTTCAATTGGTATCAGAGCCACTATATTTGCCATTAAGATTATTTATAGGGTTTAATTGTGTGATTGGATCAAATTTAGATTGATCTAAAGCTGTTTGGGTGCTCATTGTTAGTAGTATGCCCTAGAGCATATCATTTAGTATGTATCTTGTACATGTTTTATTAGTAAAAGGCATTTTTACTTTTCCATTTATATAATATATTTATGTGTAATAGAAAAGGTTCATTGACATTTTGTTAGAAATTCTATTCTTAAGTTGTTAAGAATATGAGTAACAGTATTTCTAACACAAAATATCATAAATTAATTCACAATCGAGGATACTTCACATATGAAATGACTTATCTAGAAAGATTATATTCATGTTTGTTCCCAATGTATTTATATGAAATATAAATAAGATGGAATGGTAAGTCTTATGCCATATAGCAAACATGATAGGCACTTATGCAAGATAAGTAGGCCGAACCAGTGACATTTATGACAAGTACATAGAGTTTACTCTTGTCAATGCATTACAATAAATTATATCAGTGCATATAATCTTTAGACCTGAGATAGCACAGTTATCTTGTATATAGGTGGTTTGAGTTTGATACTGCTTTCATACTTGTACTGTGTATGGGTATATGGGCATTTGTTGGCTCCTACTACTTATATATGGAGGTAGGTGTTGATCAAGATGGAATCTGTTACCCTAAGTAAATAGTGATAAAATCCTATGTTCATTTAATTGTTCTTGATGTTTCAAGTGAAGGAGCGGAAGCGTGAAAAACACAAGTTTATACCATTGAATTCAAAAATTTTCACCTAGGGTCACATGTATCATGCAAGATTTATTTTTATCTATTTGATTTCAATGATAAACAACATATTAAAACTCTTTTAATATGTTTTTTGATCTTTATTTGCCATTTAAGATTTTAAAATTAATCAAATTAATTTTAGAACCCTAGATTAAATCAAGAACAAATACACTAATCTCTTGATGCACTGCAGTGTATTTGCGCCTTTGAGATTCGTCTTCAGGACACCAGATGTTGTCCCTCTATCTTGTCCACACCAAGAACACCTATGGCAGCCCTTGAACAACTTCTAAAGCTTTTTCTATTATTTAGAAAATCAAGTTCTACCTTTTAAGAGATTAAGGATGTAAATAGGACACTAGAAACAATTTCTGGTGTTTTTAATTCAAGAGATTGATGGCTAATCTCTTTGAATTGATGAGAGATGAAGAAGAAGAGAGGGAGAGGTTCTTTAGGGTAGCACCAATGAAAAAAATAGCAGCTAGGTATTTTTCTTTTCATCCTTTCTTTTATATAGCTAGGTCACCACTTAAAACCCTTGCCACATGTCACCTTTCGATTAGCTCTAGGTTTAATTGACTCAATTACATTGTGCCAAGTGTCAAACCTATATTTAATCTTGATTTTAATCATCTTACATAATTAAAAGACATTTGGCAAGCTTATGTATAATGTCATGTGTCACCATCTTATGGTGCCACATGTCATCTTGTGAAATGACCAAAATACCCCTGTGTCTTAATTTTGAGTTCTCAACTCAAAATAATTATTTCTCTTCTTTTAATCAATTTATATCAAATATAAATTAATTAATTAATTAATCTTTATTAATTAATTTTTTATTAATTAAATTTATATTTAAACACTTTAAATATAAATTTAACTTATACTGTACATCCAATAACCTAGATTTGGTTTCAAGTCATGCTAGGGACTTTACAATCTAATTGCAAACCAAACCTATTTAATTAATCAATTAACCAATTTAATTAATTAATTAAATCATATTTAATTAGGTGATAACTTGTGTATGTGTGTGACTTACTAAGCTCATCACTAATTGGCAATGAGACATGATATCAACTCTTAATATTATCAGAACTCTTTCTTACCATAAATGATTTCTCTAAAGCATTTTATGCACCTCATAGACCATGGTTAACACCTAGCATAGCATGCCATGGCCATCCAATTAGTAATAAGATTTACCTTAAATGAACCTATAATCATATGTTACCAAGCACTAGAATCTCTCTGTTACAAAATCCCAACTCAAGCTGGAGTCATGGTTTATGTCAAACCCCATTTGCTATGAATATTATGTTCTCTTTTAATTCCAGTTCCTGATTAAAAGATTTTCTTATCAGAAACTCTTTTCTGAATAAATCTATCTGTCCTGGCCAGGAACTTGAAACATCAAGAACAATTAAATGAACATAGGATTTTATCTCTATTTACTTAGAGGAATAGATTCCATCTTGATCAACACCTACCTCCATATATAACTAGTAGGAGCCAACACATGCCTATATACCCATACACAGTACAAGTATGAAAGCAATATCAAACTCAAACTACCTATATACAAGATAACTGTGCTATCTCAGGTCTAAAGATTATATGCACTGATATGATTTATGACAAAACATTGACAAGAGTAAACTCCATGTGCTTGTCATAAATGTCATTGGTTCGGCCTACTTATCATTTATAAGTGCCTATCATGTTTTCTATACGGCATAAGACTCACCATTCCATCTTATTTATATTTCATATAAATAACTTGGGAACAAACATGAATACAATCTTTCTGGATAAGTCATGTCCTTATTATGAAGTATCCTCGATTGTGAACCTATTTATGATACTTTGTACTAGAAATACTGTCACTCATATTCTTAACAACTTAAGATATAATTTCTAACAAAATATCAATGGACTTTTCTATTACACATAAATATCTTATATAAATGGAAAAGTGGAAATGCCTTTTATTAATAAAAATATGTACAAGATACATACTAAATGATATGCTCTAGGGCATACTACTAACAATCTCCCACTAGCACTAGAGCCATTCATTACAATACCATAGACCCATCTTCTCAAGATGTCAGTCTAACTGAGCTTGTGACAGAGGCTTGGTGAATGAATCAGCTAGATTTTCAGCTGATGCTATTTTCTGCATGGCTACATTACCTTGCCCAACTATTTCTCTGATAATGTGGTAGCGCCTTTCTATGTGTTTGGATTTTTAGTGAGACCTTAGTTCCTTAGCCTGTATGACTGCTCCATTGTTGTCACAGTGTAGTGAAATTGCTGACTCAATGGAAGGAACTACTGTAAGTTCTGTCACGAACTTCTTTATCCAAACAACTTTCTTTGCAGCATCTGATGTAGTAATATACTCAGCCTCGGTAGCGGAATCTACAGTCGTACTCTGTTTGGAACTCTTCCAACTGACTGCACCTCCATTACAAATGAACACATATCTAGAGATAAACTTTCTATCATTAATATCTGATTGGAAATCAGAATAAGTATAACCATCCAATCGCAAGTCTCCACCTCTATAGATCAAGAATAAATCCTTAGTTTTTCTCAAGTACTTAAGGATATTTTTGTGACTATCGATGTTAGAACTGGATTGGATTGATACCTGCTAGTCAAACTAACAGCATATACGATATCCGGCCTAGTACACAACATTGCATGCATTAAACTTCCAATAGCCGAAGCATATGGAATCCTGGCTATTTTATCTCTTTCTTCAGGTGTCTTTGGAGACATCTCTTTAGAAAGATGGATACCATGTCTCACTGGTAACAATCCTCTCTTGGAATCAAGCATGTTAAACCTCTTTAACACCTTTTCCAAGTATAGACTTTGGAATAAACTAATTATTCTTTTTGCTCTATCTCTATAGATGCAAATCCCAAGAATATAGGTTGCCTCTCCTAAGTCTTTCATGGAGAATGTATTAGACAACCATACCTTTGTAGTTGTCAACATACCTGTGTCATTACCCATCAACAGTATATCATCCACATATAAGACAAGGAAAGTGATAGCACTGTCACTAACCTTGTTATATACACATGGCTCATCCTCATTTTTGACAAAACCAAAGGATTTAATGGCTTTATCAAAATGGATGTTCCAACTCCTCGAAGCTTGCTCCAACCCATAAATGGATCGCTTTAGCTTGCATACCTTAGAACCATCTTGGGATTCAAAAACCGTAGGTTGTTCCATGAAAATGTTTTCTTCTATGTATCCATTGAGAAAAGCTGTTTTGACATCCATTTGCCAAATCTCATAATCATAGTATGTAGCTATTGCTAATAGAATCCTAATTGATTTAAGCATGGCAACAGGCGAGAAAGTCTCCTCATAGTCGATTCCTTGCCTTTGGCGAAACCCTTTCGCTACTAGCCTTGCCTTATAGGTCTCTACCTTTCCATCAGAACTAATTTTCTTCTTGAAAACCCATTTGTTTCCTATAGGTACAATACCTTCAGGTGGGTTAACAAGATCCCAAACTTGATTCTTATACATGGAATCAATCTCGGATTTCATAGCATCAATCTATTTTGAAGAGTCTATATCTAATATAGCTTCTTCATAAGTAAGTGAATCATCTCCATGATCTAATTCTTCATGAGTAAACAACTCTTGTTATTCTTCATGAAGGAAACCATATCTCACTGGTGGGTGAGATACCCTGGTTGTTCTACAAGGAACAGTTGTAGATGTTTCATCAACGGGTGTAGGTTGACTAGATGGATCTATATCCATCTGATCTGTTGATTGGTTAGAATTCTCCAATTCCAACTCTATTTGCCTTCCTTTACCTCCTTCTTAGACCAACTGTTGTTCAAGAAATGTGGCATCTCTACTCACCACAACCTTTTGTGATGTAGGCAAATAAAAATAATATCCAAAACTATCTTTTGGATATCCAACAAATCGACCCTTTTCTGATATGCTTTCCAATTTATCAGTGTTCAGTTTTTGATATAAGCTGGACAACCCCAAATCTTAACATGCTTAAAACTTGGTTTTCTTCCATGCCATGTTTCATAAAGTGTGGAAGAAACTGATTTTGATGGAATCCTATTCAGAATATACAAAGTTGATTCTAATGCAAATCCCCAAAAGGAGATTGGCATATCAGTATAGCTCATCATATTATGTACCGTATCTAATAGAGTACGATTTCTTCTTTCAGATACACCATTTAGCTGTGGTGTTCCTGGAGGAGTTAGTTGGGAAACAATGCCATGCTCTCTCAAGTATTCATCAAATTCAGTACTCAAATATTCACCTCCACGATCTGATTGAAGAGCTTTAATACTCTTTCCTGTTTGATTTTCTACTTCAGATTTATATTCTTTGAACTTTTCAAAGGATTCATGTTTGTATTTCATCAAATACAAATACCCAAACCTTGATCTATCATCAGTAAAGGTAATAAAGTAATAAAAACCGCCTCTAGCCATTTCCTTAAATGGACCACATACATCACTATGTATTAGCTCTAAAATATTTTCAGCCCTTAGCCCTTGTCCAACAAAGAGTGATCTAGTCATTTTGCCTTGAAGGTAAGATTCACAAGTTGGAGTAGGTTCAGAGCCCAATGAGGATAGAATCCCTATTTTCTCCAATTTTGCAATCCTATCTTCTGCAATATGACATAATCTTAAGTGTTAAATATATTTTGAACTTGAGTTGGTTTTCACCATGGCATTGCAATCTTTTAGATTGCTATACTCTGGCCAGTGGAAACACTTTCTTACTAGCAATGGAAACACTTTCCTGTTGGTAATGGAAACACTTTCCTGTTGGCAGTGGAAACACTTTCCTTTGCCTTTGTCAGCTTTGGTCTTCCTTTTCTGTTTAGCTATTTTCTTGGAAGGACCTGGAATCTGAGGTTTCTTTTTCTTATTACCCTTCTTCTTGTTGGACTTTCCAGTAGAAGAAGATGCAATCAAAGCTACCTCTTTTCCTTTATTTCCCAGCATATTCTTTTGGGCAATAACCAGCATGTTGAGTAAACCAGCTAAGGTGCATTCCTGTTTAGTCATATGGAAATTTATCACAAAATTCCCAAAAGACTCAGGAAGGGACTAAAGGATCAAATCCGTCTGTAGTTGGAAATCCATATTGAAGTCAAGATGTTCCAACTGCTCAATCAACCGAATCATCTTGTGGACATGATCCCCAACATTCTATCCCTCAGACATCCTCATACGGAATAACTGTCTAGATATCTCATACCTAGCATTCCTGCTATGCTCACCATACAACTCTTGTAGGTGAAGGAGGATCTCACTCGCACTCTGCATGTTTTCATGCTGCTTCTGTAACTCATTACTCATGGAAGCAAGCATGTAACACTTAGCTCTCATATCATGCTCCTTCCATTTGTCCAAAGTTTCATGTTCCTCTTGAGTGGCCTTTGGAGGTAAGGGACCAGGAACATTTGAATCTAGAACATATCCTATATGCTCAAGGTTCAGGATAAGTTTCAAATTTCTTAGCCAATCAGAGAGATTAGGTCCTGTCAACCTATTGCGATCAAGTATGCTTGCAAAATTATTGGATAATGGTGGTTGTTCTGTGCTTATTATTATCAGAAAATTAATTGCAGAAAATAATCAGATTAATTAGTAAATGTATCAAGTAATTAACCAAAATGATTATGGTCTTTTAATCAAATTGGTCCTCCCACTAACTTAGCGAATCCTGCACTTCCAAAGTAGAAAACGAAAATCCTAGTTAGATGGATTTTTAGTGGGTGATTGAATTCTTATAATTCTATTGATCATCCTCAAGTAAATCCATTACTGGAATTACAATAAACTATAAGTGAGCAACTCCTTACCCATCACATCTCATGTGAGGTTCAATCCTTTACCTAACCCCTAATGCTCAAAATCTCAGGTACATCCATTATTGACTTATCTTGCATTAGTTAAGTTGATCCCATTGAGCCAGCAATTATGCAAATAATTTTAATATCCTCAGGTATATCCAATATTGGCCACCAAACCATTTACATATTTATAACATCTCATGCTTAACTATTATTCTTAACAAAATCTCTTAAATTAATTGCATCTTATGCAAGTATTTAAAATTTCTTAAAATAATTGCCTCAATGGAGGGCCCATGTTATAATTACTTTAATTATAGCATTTCCAACTTAATCATTTGTTTAGAAGATTTTATAGTCATCCTAATTACTATTAAGGTCTCACTTTGCACATTATCCATTTAGCATGCATATATCATATAATTGCATACATTCCCATACATCTCATGCATTCATAGATAAGCAGTAAATATGGTATGATAATGGACTTTCTAAGGGATTCAATTCTGAGCCACCAAGAATTGAATCAGGGCATTCCTAGGTGCATTTCATTCATTCATTTTATAAGAGTTACTGAAGGAGTACATAATCAACACTTGATATTGAATTCCTCCCACTAGTCCCACCAATGCTCTTGACCTCCTTGAACTTCTTGCAATCCAATATTACATAGTAATCCTTGGCATACCAAGGCGAATTTACAAGAACTTAAATAAATGAAATTACAACCTAAAAATTATTACAACCTTAATAATACATGCCCAAAAATAAATTAAAATAAATTAATTTAAATTACAATCCCAAAGAAACATAAATGAATAAATCCAATCACATTGGTCTTTTATAGTCCATGATCATCCATCATGCATATCACTATTTAACAATTAAATAAAACATACATACTTAAATTAAATTGAATATCTCATATTCAACTTAAAAATCCAGCTTTGAATATGATTCAAATAAATTTAAAAATTCAAATTTGAATCTCATTCAAACAAATTTAAAAATTCAGATTTGAATCACATTCAAACAACCTTAAAAATTCAGATTTGAATTACATTCAAACATTTCTTAAAAAATCAGATTTGAATCACATTCAAACATTTTTTAAAAAATCAGATTTGAATATTATTCAATCAACTTTAAAAATTCAGATTTGAATATGATTCAAACAACTTTAAAAATTCAGATTTGAATCACATTCAAACAACTTTTAAAATTCAGAATTAAATCACATTCAAATAATTTTTAAAATTCTGATTTGAATCAAAATTTAATTGTGATTAAAATTCTAATTAAACAATTTAATTAGACATAGGATGAGCTTTTAGATCATACAACAATTGCAAATTAAAAAGCCAAACCCTTGCACCACCCATGAAGCCAAACCATGCGCACCATTGATGGTGATCTCTTGCATGCTGCCACACATCCATTGTAACCAGTAATGGATAAATCATCTCATGATCAAAACACACAATTAAATCATATAAACAACAATCTAAATGGCAAATATAGTGGCTCTGATACCAATTGAAGGAGCGAAAGCGTAAAAAACACAAGTTTATACCATTGAATTCAAAAATTTTCACCCAGGGTCACATGCATCATGCAATATTTATTTTTATCTATTTGATTTCAATGATAAACAACATATTAATACTCTTTTAATATGTTTTTGGATCTGTATTTTTCATTTAAGATTTTAAAATTAATCAGATTAATTTTAGAACCCTAGATTAAATCAAGAACAAACACACTAACGTCTTGATGCACTGCAGTGTATTTGTGCCTTTGAGATTCGTCTTCAGGCCACCAGATGTTGTCCCTCTAGCTTGTCCACACCAAGAACACCTATTGCAGCCATTGAATAGCTTCTAAAGCTTTTTCCATTATTTAGAAAATCAAGTTCTACCTTTTAAGAGATTAAGGATGTAAACAGGACACTAGAAACAATTTCTGGTGTTTTTAATTCAAGAGATTGATGGCTAATCTCTTTAAATTGATGAGAGATGAAGAAGAAGAGAATGAGAGGCTCTTTGGGGCGGCACTAATGAAAAAAATAGCAGCTAGGTATTTTTCTTTTCATCCTTTCCCTTATATAGCTAGGTCACCACTTAAAACCCTTGCCACATGTCTCCGTTTGATTAGCTCTTGGTTTAATTGACTCAATCACATTATGCCAAAGCATATGGAGTTTACTCTTGTCAATGTTTTGTCATAATCAAGTTCTTAGCCAGGACAAATAGATTTAATCAGAAAAGAGCTTCTGATGAGAAAATCTTTTTAATAAAAAACTGGAATTAAAAGAGAACATAATATCCATAGCAAATGGAGTTTGACATAAACCATGACTCCAGCTCAAATTGGGATTTTGTAACAGAGAGATTCTAGTGCATGGTAATATATGATAAAAGGTTCATTTAAGGTATTCTTTATTACTAATTAGGTGGCCATGGCATGCTATGCTAGGTATTAACCATGGTCTATGAGGTGCATAAAATGATTTAGAGAAATCATTTGTGGTAAGAAAGAGTTCTGATGATATTAATAGTTGATATCATATCTCATTGCCAATTAGTGATGAGCCTAGTGAGTCACACACATACACAAGTAATCACCATGTTAAATGTGATTTAATTAATTAATTAAAGAGTTTAATTGATTAATTAAATAGTTTTGGTTTGCAATAAGATTGCAAAGTCCCTAGCATAGCTTGAAACCAAATCTAGGTTATTAGATGTATAGTACAAGTTAAATTTATATTTAAAGTGTTTAAATATGAATTTAATAATGAGAAATTAATTAATAAAGATTAATTAATTAATTTATATTTGATATAAATTTATTAGAAGAAGAGAAATAATTATTTTGGATTGAGAACTCAAAATTAAGACACAAGGGTAATTTGGTCATTTCACAGGGTGACATGTGGCACCATGAGATGGTGACACATGGCATTACACATAAGCTTGCCATTTGTCTTTTAATCATGTAAGATGATCAAAGTCAAGATTAAATCTAGGTTTGACACTTGGCACAATGTGATTGGGTCAATTAAACTAAGAGGCAATAAGAAAATGATTCAAATATGTTTGAATGTGATTCAAATATAAATTTTTAAATTTATTTGAATATGATTCAAATCTGAATTTTTAAATTTGTTTGAATGTGATTCAAATAAGAATTTTTAAATTTATTTGAATGAGATTCAAATCTATATTTTTAAGTTGAATATGAGATATTCAATTTAATCTGAGTGTATATGTTTTATTTAATTGTTAAATGGTGATATGCATGATGGATGATCATGGACAATAAAAGACCAATTTGATTGGATTTATTTCTTTTATATTTCTTTGGGTTGTAAATTAATTAATTTATTTTAATTTATTTTGGTGGCATGTATTATAAAGGTTGTAATATTTTTGGGTTGTAATTTCATTTATTTGGTTCTTGTAAATTCGCCTTGGTATGCCAAGGATTTCTATGTAATTGGATTGCAAGAAGATCAAGGAAGTCAAGAGCATTGGTGGAACTAGTGGGAGGAATTCAAGATCAAGTGTTGATTATGTACTCCTTCAGCATCTCTTGTAATATGAATAAATGAAATGCACCTAGGAATGCCTGATTCAATTCTTGGTGGCTCAGAATTGAATCCCTTAGAAACTCCATGATCATACCATATTTATAGGTCTATCCATGAATGCATGAGATGTGTGGGAATGTATGCAAGTATATGATATATGCATGCTAATTGGATAATGTGCAAAGTGAGACCATAATAGTAATTAGGCCGATCACAAAATCTTCCAAACAAATGCTTAAGTTGGAAATGGTATAATTAAAGGTAATTATACCATGGGCCCTCCATTGAGGCAATTATTTTAAGAAATTTTAAATACTTGCATATGATGCAATTAATTTAAGAGATTTTCTTAAGAATAATTGTTAAGTATGAGTTATTGTAAATATGTAAATGGTTTGGCGCCCAATAATGGATGTGCCTGAGGACATTAAAATTATTGACATATTTACTGGCTCAATGGGATCAACTTAACTAATGCAAGATAAGTCAATAATGGATGTGCCTGAGATTTTGAACATTAGGGGCTAGGTAAAAGGATTGAACCTCACATGAGATATGATGGGCAAGGAGTTGTTCACTTATAGTTTATTGTAATTCTAATAATGGATGTGCCTGAGGATGATCAACAAGATTATAAGAATTCAATCACCCACTAGAAATCCATCCAATTAGAATTTCCGTTTTCTAGTTTGGAAGTGTAGGATTCACTAAGTTAGTGGGAGGACCAATTTGATTAAAAGACCATAATCATTTTGGTTAAATACATGATACATTTACTAATTAATCTGGTTATTTTCTGCAGTTAATTTCTGATAATATTGAGCACACTACAACCACCACCATCCAATATCCTTACGAGCATACTTGATCACAATAGATTGACAGGACTTAATCTTTCTGATTGGCTAAAAAATTTGAAACTTGTCCTTAACCTTGAACATATAGGATATGTTCTAGACTCGAATGTTCCTAGTCCCTTACCTCCAGAGGCCACTCAAGAGGAACATGAAACTTTGGACAAGTGAAAGGAGCATGATATGAGAGCCAAGTGTTACATACTTACTTATATGAGTAATGAGTTATAGAAGCAGCATGAGAACATGCAGAGCACAAGTGAGATCCTCCTTCACCTACAAGAGTGGTATGGCAAGCATAATAAGAATGCTAGGTATGAGATATCTACACAGCTATTCCGCATGAGGATGTCTGAGGGACAAAATGTTAAGGATCATGTCCATAAGATGATTTAGCTAATTGAGCAGCTGGAAAATCTTGACTTTAACATGGATTTCCAACTGCAAGCGGATTTGATCCTTCAGTCCTTTCCTAAGTCATTTGGGAATTTTGTGACAAATTTCCATATGACTAAACTGGAATGCACCTCGGCTGGTTTACTCAACATGCTAGTTATTGCCCAAAAGAATATGCAAGGCAATAAAGTAAAAGAGGTAGCTTTGATTGCATATTCTTCTGCTGGAAAGTTAAATAAGAAAAAGGGCAATAAGAAAAAGAAACCTCAAATTCCTGATCCTTCCAAAAAGATATTTAAGTAGAAAGGGAAGACTAAAGCTGATGGAGGCAAAGGAAAGTGTTTCCACTACCAGCAGGATGGGCACTGGAAAAGGAACTGCCTAGGGTATCTTGCTTCACTGAAGGACAAGAAGGATACACCTTCGGAAGGTATATCTATATCTTGTTATTTAGATTCTGATGATACTCATAGTTCATCTATAGCTTGGGTTTTAGATACTAGTGCTAGTTCTCACATTACTTATGATATGCAGGAACTAGCAAACAGTAGTAGCTTGCGTTCTCGAGATGTTAGACTCCGGATTGGCGATGGCTTAACTGTTGAAGCTTTAGCCATAGGATATAAATCTTTTTACATGTCTAGACATATTTTGTGTTTGAATAATATTTTATATGTACCTGATGCTTTTAAGAACATCATTTCTATATCTAGTTTGACTAGAGATGGTTACGAATTTCAGTTCACAGATGATGTTTGCAATATTTATTTTGGAAATAAATATGTTGGCTCGGGTTATATGCATGATGGTCTTTATTATTTGGATAATAATGATAAACACAAATTGAATGCAAGTGATCTAAATGAATGCAATGCCATGATAAAAATCAACTCAAGTTCAAAATATATTTGGCACTTATGGTTAAGTCATGTTGTAGAAGACAGGATTGCAAAACTGGAGAAAATGGGGATTCTATCCTCATTGGGTTCTAAACCTACTCCAACTTGTGAATCCTGCCTTCAAGGAAAAATGACCACATCACCCTTTATTGGACAAGGGCTAAGAGCTGAAAATATTTTAGAGCTAATACCTAGTGATGTATGTGGTCCATTTAAAGAAATAGCTAAAGGCAGTTTTTATTATTTTATTACCTGTACTGATGATAAATCAAGGTTTGGGTATTTGTATTTGATGAAATACAAACATAAATCCTTTGAAAAGTTCAAAGAATTTAAATCTAAAGTAGAAAATCAAATAGGAAAAAGTATTAAAGCTCTCCGATCAGATCGTGGAGGTGAATACTTGAGTACTGAATTTAATGAATACTTGAAAGAGCATGGCATTGTTTCCCAGCTGACTGCTCCAGGAACACCATAACTGAATGGTGTATCTGAAAGGAGAAATTGTATCCTATTGGATATGGTACGTAGTATGATGAGCTATACTGATATGCCAATCTCCTTTTGGGGATTTGCATTAGAATCAGCTTTGCATGTTCTGAATAGGATTCCATCAAAATCAGTATCTTCCACACCTTATGAGATATGGCATGGAAGAAAATCAAGTCTTAAGTATGTTAAGATTTGGGGTTGTCCAGCTTATATCAAAAAGCTGAACACTGATAAATTGGAAACCAGATCAGAAAAGGGTCGATTTGTTAGATATCCAAAAGAGAGCATTGGATATTATTTTTATTTTCCTACATCACAAAAAGGTTGTGGTAAGTACAGATGCCACATTTCTTGAACAACAGTTTGTTCAAAAAGGAGGCAAAGGAAGGCAAATAGAGTTAGAATTGGAGAATTTTGACCAACCAACAGATCAGATGGATATAGATCCATCTAGTCAACCTACACCTGTTAATGAAACATCTACTGTAATTCCTCGCAAATCAACCAGGATATCTCACTTGCCAGTGAGATATGGTTTTCTTCATGAAGAAGAACAAGAGTTGTCTACTCATGAAGAAGTAGATCATGGAGATGATCCACTTACCTATGAAGAAGCTATATCAGATATAGACTCTTCAAAATGGATTGATGCTATGAAATTCGAGATTGATTATGTAACACCCCTATTTGCATAGCCTGGTATATTTCACTATTCCGGTGACCGGTGTCGGTCCGGATGATTAAGGGGATTAGAACCACACCTAAGACAACTAGATAAGCCCTGAACACAATTAATTAGTAATTGTCAATTAGTTAAGTATAAATAAGAAAAATAGAACATAAGAAGTTAAATGAGCTGAGAGTCACAACGATGGGTGACTTTCCAGGAACGATTGCGAGGTCGATTTAAACTCAAATTTCGAACCTTAAAATGTGACTCTGCGGTCCTTAGGACTATTGCAAACACAGTGGAAAAGAGAAAATCATGAAAAAGAATTGTTAAGCCAGTCAAATAATTAGGTCAGGGATCCGGAATAAATATTGAATTATTTGCAAAACGGGTCTAACCGACGAGGGGTAATTTGGTCAATTGACCTCTGGAGCTGACTGTTGACCTGATTGTTAAATAAAATCGGAGAAAAGAAAATTTCAGAATTGGAAATTAAATTAAAGAACTAATGGAAAAATAAATGAAAAAAAAAATAAAGCAAAAGCCTTCTTCCTTTCTATTTTGCCATCTCTCATCTCTCACCCTCTCCCTCTCAAAATCCTCCATGAAAGCTCATTTTTGAGCTTGAAGAAACTAAAATTTAGCCATAGAAATTGCAAGCTCCTTAATTAAACCTTGTTTTGATAACTAGAAAAGAAGATTGATCAAGAAGTTTTGAAAGAAAAGTGAAGGATTTGGGTAGTTGAATTTCAAAGAGAAAGGTTAGTAAGCTAAACTTTGTATTTCTAGTTTAATTATTGTGTTTATAGTTGAATAAACTTAGAAATTATGAAAAATGGAAAAGAAAGCAATTGTTGGAGGACCATATGTGAATTTTAGCCAGCCTATGTAGGGGTATGATTTGCATGAGTTTGATTGAATTAAACATGTTAGAAAGCTTGAATGAGTTGAGAAATTGTGTTTTATGCTTGGAATTAGTAAAATGTAACAAATCAAGTGAGTTAGGGTTTTGGACCTAGGGTTTGGGAGATAAAATTTTGAGAATTGGTCAAATGGTGTGTTTGACCTAGTTTGAGCTAAAAAATGGTCATGTATGACCAATTGTGGTATGTTGGAAGTATTAGAATCAAATGGAGATTTGGATTGGATATGGTTATTATGTAGGCAGCATGACCAAGGTCCCTTTCAGGGACCAAAACTAAAAATTTACCAACCCAATTGGTGTGAGGCCAATTGGGAATGAAACTAGACACAAAATGGCACATTTTTCATTCAAGAATTATGCCCAAAAAGTGACCATAGCGTAGTGAACAAATTGGCCAAATCCGGAATTGAGTGTTCTGCCCTGTACAAAAATGACCAAATGATCATAACTTGGGCTAGACAGATCCAAATGACCTAAAATTTTACTAGTAGAAAGCTGAGATATAGACCTATAACTTTTATGAGGAGCACAAACCCAAATTATGCCCTTAACCAAGTCATTTAGCCACCAAAAGTTGGTGACCTAAAACTGCCAGAACCAGTTTTGGTTCCCAGAAAATCTGGGTTAGGCCAATCTGGCCAGCCATGTTCAAATGGCTATAACTTGAGGTGAAAAACTCCAAATGGAGTGATTCAAAAAGGGAAATAAAGTTAAGACAATAAGGAATAATTTCTATGAAGAAAACTTGGCCAAATTCTAACAACAACATAACTAATGGAACAGTGCAAAATAGGTCATCAAAACTGAAAATTTAAAAGTTTGCCTAAAATACTTAAGTTTTGAGAAAACAACCAAAACCAACAAAATTGGTACTCAAAATGTGGTATGTGGGTATAATTGGATTTTCCATACCTATTAAGCATAAGAAAGTCAATATTTTGATTTGAATAGTATCATGAATAGTAACCTCAACATGAAAATTTTTAAGAATGTAAGTTTAAGCATATTGAGGCTAGAATTGAACATATATAAATTAATTATTGAAATTATTGTGAGGCAAAGATACTGAGACACTATAAATTTCATGTTTCAGCTGAAAAAGACTCGAAAGGTCTAAGGGACTAAGTCAAGGCCTAGAGGCGACTCATGTCAGGTTTGTGCACAATAAACCTTATTTAAGCATTTTCTCATTGAAAATTTGATTCAGTATGCATTATGAAATTTCTGTGTTAATTATGAGTTTAAGAACTTTTGTGTTGCTACTTGTGAATGAAAATGTGAATTTGGAAATTGATTTGATTTTGCATGCAATATTTGAATAAATTGTTTTAAATTGATTTTTGATTCACACTTAGCATAACAATGCCTTAATATTCCTCCTCCATTTATGGGGTTGAGATCGATTATTTTCCTCCCTCTCTGATTTACCAGTTGAGGTTGTAGATCGGATGAGTACTCATTAGCTAGCTATCCACCTCCCTCATTGATTTCGATTAGTGGGGTTGTAGATTGCTTTGTCGTGGTGTACAACACGGCATTGATCGAAAAATTTGTGTCATGGCTTAAGTTGTGTATAAATTGGCAACATTATATTTATTAAATTGTTTGACCAAAATTATGCTATAATGAGTTTGAAAATTTGTGAAATGTGATTGTGAAATATTTAAATTGTGATTTATCAATGAATGTTATATGTATTGCATTTCAAATTTTTATTGTGCACCACTAAGTATTTTTATACTCAGTGATAGCTTATTTTGTTGTCGCAGATAAGGGTAAGGAAAAAGCAGCAGGGTGAGCTGCTGAATTGGCAAGGACTTCGCTAATATTTTTGTACGGGTATTTATTTATACCCTTGTAGTTATTTGACATAAATATTGTAATGTCTTATGCATTAATGAAAAGTTGAGCAGTTGTACAGTAAATTGTAATAATATTATTTTGGATTTTCTTTTTATAAATTAAGATCTGTATTTGTAAATTAAGTACAATATGCAATGTGAACGAATTTGTGAAGTATTTTGAGATGACAAATTTTTGGTTGAGTTGTGAAATTAAATTAAATTGTGTTGACTTGAGTTGATTTGGGTTAGGAGTTGTGAAAAATAATTATTGGAAGTGTTTTTACAAGTTTTTGAAGAACTGTTTTCTCAAAATACAGACGGCACTCTGCCAAAATTTTTCTAAAATTTGGAAAAAACTAAAAAGGGAAAAAAATTTTAAATAATTAATAAACTTTAATTAAATATTTAATACCTATTAAAAAATGCTCACCACTTCCCAAAAGTAAGAAAATTGTTTTAAAATCCCTTGTAGGGTACTTAATGAGTTATCGGTGGGTGAAGTTCAGTAGTTCATCAGGTATTCTACGAGATTGTGTTATGCCTTACAGAGGGGTAAGGTGTGACAGATTCCATGTACAAAATCAAGTTTGGGATCTTGTTGACCCACCTGAAGGTATTGTACCTATAAGGAACAAATGGGTTTTCAAGAAGAAAATTGGTTATGATGGAAAAGTAGAGACCAATAAAGCAAGGCTAGTAGCGAAAGGGTTTCGCCAAAGGTAAGGAATCGACTATGAGGAGACTTTATCGCCTGTTGCTATGCTTAAATCAATTAGGATTGTATTAGCAATAGCTGCATACTATGATTATGAGATTTGGTAGATGGATGTCAAAATAGCTTTTCTCAATAGATACATTGAAGAAAATATTTTCATGGAACAACCTAAGGGTTTTGAATCCCAAAATGGTTCCAAGGTACACAAGCTAAAGCGATCCATTTATGGGTTGAAACAAGCTTCGAGGAGTTGGAACATCCATTTTGATGAAGCCATTAAGTCATTTGGTTTTATCAAAAATGGGTATGAGCCATGTATATATAAGAAGGTTAGTGATAGTGCTATCATTTTCCTTGTCCTATAAGTGGATGATATTCTGTTAATAGGTAATGACACACGTATGTTGACAAATGTAAAGGTATGGTTATCAAATACATTCTCCATGAAAGACTTAGGGGAGGGAACCTATATTCTTGGGATTCGCATCCATAGAGATAGAGCGAAAAGAATAATTGGTTTATCCCAAAGTCTATACTTGGAAAAGGTGTTAAAGAGGTTTAACATGCTTGATTCTAAGAGAGGATTGTTATCAATGAGACATGGTATCCACCTTTCTAAAGAGATGTCTCCAAAGACACTTGAAGAAAGAGATAAAATGGCTAGGATTCCATATACTTCGGCTATTAGAAGTTTGATGCATGCAATGTTGTGTGCTAGGCTGGATATCCCATATGCTATTAGTTTGACTAGCAGGTATCAATCCAATCCAAGTTTGGAACACTAGATAGCTGTCAATAATATTCTTAAGTACTTGAGAAGAAGTAAGGATTTATTCCTGATATATGGAGGTGGTGACTTGCAATTGGATGGTTATACTGATTCTGATTTCCAATCAGATATCGATTATAGAAAGTCTACCTCTGGATATGTGTTCATTTGTAACGGAGGTGCAGTCAGTTGGAATAGTTCCAAACAGAGTACGACTATAGATTCCACTACCGAGGCTGAGTATATTGCTGCATCAGATGATGCAAAGGAAGCTATTTAAGTAAAGAAGTTCATGACAGAACTTACAATAGTTCCTTCCATTGAGTCAGTAGTTCTACTCTATTGTGACAACAATGGAGCAGTCATACAGGCTAAGGAACCCCGATCTCACTAGAAGTCCAAAAACATAGAAAGGCGCTACCACATTATCAGAGAAATAGTTAGGCGAGGCGATGTAGCCATGCAAAAAATAGCATCAGCTGAAAATCTAGTTGATCCATTCACTAAGCCTATGTCACAAACTCAGCTAGACCAATATCTTGAGAAGATGGGTCTAAGATATTGTAATGAATGGCTCTAGTGCTAGTGGGAGATTATTAGTAGTATGCCTTAGAGCATATAATTTAGTATGTATCTTGTACATATTTTATTAATAAAAGGCATTTTCAGTTTTCTGTTTATATAATATATTTATGAATAATAGAAAAGGTCCATTGATATTTTGTTAGAAATTCTATTCTTAATTTGTTAAGAATATGAGTGATAGTATTTCTAGCACAAAGTATCATAAATTGATTCACAATTGAGGATACTTCACACATGACATGACTTATCTAGAAAGATTTTATTCATGTTTGTTCCCAATGTATTTATATGAGATATAAATAAGATGAAATGGTGAGTCTCATGCCATATAACAAACGTGATAGGTACTTATGCATGATAAGTAGGCCGAACCAGTGACATTTATGACAAACACATAGAGTTTACTTTTGTCAATGCATTGTCATAAATCATATCAGTGCATATAATCTTTAGACCTAAGATAGCATAGTTATCTTGTATATAGGTGGTTGGAGTTTGATACTCCTTTCATACTTGTACTGTGTATGGGTATATGGGCATGTGTTGGCTCCTACTAGTTATATATGGAGGTAGGTGTTGATCAAGATGGAATCTGTTACCCTAAGTAAATATGGATAAAATCCTATATTCATTTAATTGTTCTTGACTCCAGCTCGAATTGGGATTTTGTAACAGAGATTATAGTGCATGGTAACATATGATAAAAGGATCATTTAAGGTATTCCTTATTACTAATTGGGTGGCCATGGCATGCTATGCTAGGTGTTAACAATGGTCTATGAGGTGCATAAAATGATTTAGAGAAATCATTTATAGTAAGAAAGAGTTCTAATGATATTAAGAGTTGATATTATATCTCATTGCCAATTAGTGATGAGCCTAGTGAGTCACACACATACACAAGTAATCACCAAGTTAAATGTGATTTAATTAATTAATTAAAGAGTTTAATTGATTAATTAAATAGGTTTGGTTTGCAATAAGATTACAAAGTCCCTAACATGGCTTGAAACCAAATCTAGGTTATTGGATGTATAGTATAAGTTAAATTTATATTTAAAGTATTTAAATATGAATTTAATAATGAGAAATTAATTAATAAAGATTAATTAATTTATTTATATTTAATATAAATTGATTAGAAGAAGAGAAATAATTAATTTGGTTGAGAACTCAAAATTAAGACACAAGGGTAATTTGGTCATTTCACAGGGTGACATGTGGCACCATGAGATGGTGACACATGGCACTACACATAAGCTTGCCATTTGTCTTTTAATCATGTAAGATGATCAAAGTCAAGATTAAATCTAGGTTTGACACTTGGCACAATGTGATTGGGTCAATTAAACTAAGAGGCAATAAGAAAATGATATGTGACAAGGGTTTTAAATGTTGACCTAGCTATTTAAGAGAAAGGATGAAAGAACAAAAGTAGCAATCTTATTTCTTTCATTGTGTGCCACCACCCATTGAGCACGTCTCCTCTCTTCTTCTTCATCTCTCATCAATTCAAAGAGAATTAACAACATTCTCTTGAATTAAAATTGCTAGAAATTGTTTCTAGTGTCTAATATACATCTATAGCATCTCTAAAGGCAAAACCTTAATTTTTAATTAATTGGAAAGGCTTGAGAAGCTATTCAAGGGCTGCCATTAGTGATCTTGGTGTGGACAAGCTAGAGGGACAACATCTGGGGTCTTAGGTGCTTCCCAAAGGTACCAAACGCAACTACAGTTCATCAAAAGGTTAGTGTATATGTTCTTGATTTAATCTAGGGTTCTAATGAATTAATCTGTTAATTCTAAAAATTTTAAATGGCAAAAATAGATCCAAATACATATTAAAAGAGTTTTAATATGCAATTGAACATTGAAATCAATAGGCAAAAATTGAATCTTGCATGATGCATGAGACCCTAGAAGAAAAATTTTGAATTCAATGTTCTAAACTAATAATTTTTTTATGCTTCCTCTCCTTCACTCATGTGTGGCGGCATAGATGTGATGGTGTCATATGTGTGGTGGCTTGAATGTGATTAACACCTTAAGGGTGTGTTTGATATATGTGCATAGTTTATGGGCCCTTTATGCAATTGTTATATATCTTAAGGCCCATAATTAGGCTCATAGCTAATTAAATTGTTTAATTAAGAATTTTAATCACACAATTAATTTTTGAAAAATGTTTTCAAGGTATTAATTTTGGAAATGGTTTCTAAATTTAAATTTATTTTAATGAGATTTAAATCTGATTTTTTAGTTGAATATGTGATATTCAATTTAATTTTTTAAAATGTATATTATATTTAATTGTTAAATTTTAATATGTATGATGGATGATCATGGACAATAAAAGACTAATGTGATTGGATTTATTTCTTTTATTTTTCTTTGGGTTGTAAAATAATTAATTTTATTTTAGTGGCATGTATTATAAATGTTGTAATAATTTGGATTGTAATTTCATTTATTTGAGGACTTTAAAGTCCAAATTCCTGTAAATTCACCTTGGTATGCCAAGGATTACAATGTAATTAGATTACAAAAAGATCAAGGAGGTCAAGAGCATTGGTGGGATCAGTGATAGGAAATCAAGATCAAGTGTTGATTATGTACTCGTTCAGCAACTCTTGTAAAATGTAACACCCCGAACCTCCGAGTTATGAATAGTATCATTTTTGGTCCATGACTAATACTATTCAAAGACACCTTGAGGACCAAAAATAAATAGAAAATTAATTGAGATAGACACAATAAAAATTCTAGTAAACAAAAAAGCTAAGGACTGATCGGGTATTATAAAAAGAAGGATTATGACCCGATGAGGGGCATTTTGATCAATTCACCTCAAGAGTTGACTTTTGACCAAAATGTCAATTAAATTAAATGAAATTAATGAATTGAATTATGGGGTAAAAATTGAAGAAAAATTCAAGTCAAAATATGTAAGGGAAAATTTAAGAAATGAAAACTTAAACTTTCATTTCCATTATGACAAAATTAAAATGAAAGACTTATGGGCTTTTGATAGTTAAATTTAATTATTTAATTAAAAGGAAAAATTAAGTGTAAATGTAAAAAAAAAAAAAGGGAATAAAAATTTAAGTTTAATTATCCTTATGACACAATTAAAATTTATAATTTTAATAAGCTAATTTTGGGGATATATATATAAATAAGAAGACAAATAGACAGACAGAAGAAAAGGTTAAGCTCATTAGAGACAGACTCAAAGTTGCAACGAATAGACAGAAGTGCTACATTGACCTAAAGAGAAGAGATATTCGGTATAGTGTGGGTGACAAGGTGTTCCTGAAAGTTTCCCTATAGAAGAGGATCATGAGCTTTGGTAGAAAGGGGAAACTAAGTCCTCGCTTCATTGGGCCGTATGAGGTTCTGGAAAGAGTGGGTCCATTGCCATATAGACTTGCATTGCCTCCAGAGTTGGAAAAGATTCACAATATCTTCCATGTCTCCATGTTGAGGAGGTACAGATCAGACCCCTCTCACATTTTGCCAATAGAGGAGATTGAGGTGAATCCAGACCTGACATATGATGAAGAGCCCATAAAGATCTTGGCACATGAGGTGAAGCAGTTGAGGAACAAATAGATACCTCTAGTCAAAGTGCTGTGGAACCATCATTCAGGCCAGAAGGCTACATGGGAGCGAGAGGAGGACATGAGGAGACAGCACCCACAGCTATTCAGAGACTGAGACCAGGTAAATTTCGAGGACGAAATTTATTTTTTAGGAGGGGAGAATTGTAACACCCCGAACCTCCGAGTTATGAATAGTACCATTTTTGGTCCGTGATTGATAATATTCAAAGACACCTTGAGGACCAAAAATAAATAGAAAATTAATTGAGATAGACACAATAAAAATTCTAGCGAACAAAAAAGCTAAGGACTCATCAGGTATTATAAAAAGAAGGATTATGACCCAATGAGGGGCATTTTGGTCAATTTACCTCAAGAGTTGACTTTTGACCAAAATGTCAATTAAATTAAATGAAATTAATGAATTGAATTATGGGGTAAAAATTGAAGAAAAATTCAAGTAAAAATATGTAAGGGAAAATTTAAGAAATGAAAACTTAAACTTTCATTTCCATTATGACAAAATTAAAATGAAAGACTTATGGGCTTCTGATAGTTAAATTTAATTATTTAATTAAAAGGAAAAATTAAGTGTAAATGTAAAAAAAAAAGGGAATAAAAATTTAAGTTTAATTATCCTTATGATACAATTAAAATTTATAATTTTAATAAGCTAATTTTGGGGATATATATATATATATATATATATATATATATATATATATATATATATAAATATAAATAAGAAGACAAATGTCTTCTTCATTTCTTTTTTTTTTCATAAGAGGCCACCACCCTCTCCTCTCTCTTCCTCTCTCTCTCTCTCTCTTTCTCTTCTTCTTCCACTTCTTCCCCTCATTGATTTCCCCTCCCAAGTTTCAATTCCTTTAAATTCCCTTCATAAATTATATAGCCCACTAAAAGAAAACATCAAAGAGAACTTTGATTGAAAGATTAAAAGCAAGGAGAACAAGAATTGGAAGAAAAGTGAAGTTGGAAAGAAATCAACAAGAGGTAATTTTCTTTTCATGTTAGATTAGTTGTATAAGCTTGGAATGAAGTTAATTTATGATGAAATTTCATAAGAAAATGAAAGAAAACATATATGGAACCTAAACTAGGGTTTTGGCCAAATGGGAGAAAAATTAGGGTTTTGAACATTATGGTTTAGAGACAAAAAATGTGAAGAAGTGCTAAATGATGTCTTTGACATAGTTTAAGGGAAGAAATGGTCATTTGTGACCTAATTAAATGTGTTAGAAGTGTTTAAATCAAAGCCAAATTCGGATTGGGTATGAAGCATGACCAAAAGTCAACTTTGAGGGACCAAAAATGAAATTTTACAAGTCCAATTAGTATGGAACCAATTGGGACTGAAAATAGGCACTAAATGACACAATTTTCATTGAGGAAGCATGCCCAAAAAGTGACCAAAACCTAGTGAATAAACTGACCAAACTTGAAAAACTATAGTATGAACAGTACACATAAACAGTAATCATGTATGGGTCATAACTCGAGCTAGGAATATCAAAAAGATCTGACATTTTACCAGTAGTTAGATGAGATATAGACCTAAAACTTTTATGAAGAACACAAAGCCAAATTATGCCATTAACCTAATCAAAGTATTGAGCAAAGTTGAGTTACTGAATCTGCAAAACTGCAGAATTGCCATATGAGCAGTAAAGTTTCAATGGCTATAACTCTCTCTAGAAAACTCCAATTTAGGCGATTCTTGAACCGATGGAAACCTAAGACATAGTAGAATATTTCATATGAATAATGTTAGGCCAAATTATGAACTTAACTCATTCAAATTGCGAAACAAATTCAGGTCACCGAATCTGCCAGAATCTGGGCTCCTAAAATTGACTAAATAAACAGTAAATTTTGCAATGCTATAACTCTCTCTAGAAAACTCTGATTTAGGCGATTCTTAAACCGATGGAAACCTAAGACATAGTAGAACATTTCATATGAAGAATATTAGACCAAATTATGGACTTAACTTGGTCAAATTGCTGAACGAAGTTGGATCCTGCCAGAACAAAATCTGCAGCATGAACAGTGACGTGAACAGTAATGGTTTTTGGGCATAACTTGAGCTACATAGTTCTGAATTAGGCGATTCAAAAAGGAAAATAAAGTTAAGACCTAAGTGAACAATTTTCATGAAGAACACCTCACCAAATTATGATCGAAACTAGGTACAAATTGGGTTCAAAGATTGGGGCACCAAGCTGTCCCAAAACCAAAATATTCTAAAATTTTCAAAGCTAGCTTGGGATGCATTAGACATGCATGTAATGAGTTCTTGGCAGCAATTGAGATTGGTATTGAGGTATTCTATTTGTGTATTTTCAATAGAAAAAGAAGTTAGAACGGACAAGGAGAAGTAGGTAACAAGGAAGGAGAATTATTGAAGGTTTGTGCACAACAACATTTTCTTCGTTTTTAAACTTGTAAATTGCTTGGAATGTGTTAAATTGAATGAGTTTTCTTTGAACAAGTTTACTTTGACTGAAATATGGTTTTTCTCTTGCATTTAAGAAATTTAGGTGTTGCCACCTTTATTTGGATATTATGATGCATTTAAATATGTTTATTGGTTTATAAATGTGATTGTTGAATGGAAAATTTTGAAAACTGTTTTGAAACCACAGTTAGCATGATAGTCCATTTCGGAACTCCCCAGTAGTAACGGCTACTTGGGGTTTTATAATTGATATTGATTTTGTCTCCCATTAATAACGATTAGTGGGGTAAGACTACATGAGTACTCATTAGCTAGCTAGCCCTTCCCTCATTAATAACGGTTAGTGAGGTTGAGATTGCTTTGTCGTGGTGTACAACACGGCACTGATCTTGAAATTTTGTGTCATGGCCTAAACTGTGTGTTGATGTTGGCAACACTAATGCTTTGTGAAATGTGATTTCTCATTTGAAATGTTATTCCAATAAATGGTTCTTATGAACTTAGAATTATTGTGATGTTTTCATGCTTAAGAAGGATTTGATTTGTTATGCTTTGATAAATTGTGTTTTTACCTTAAGTTTTAAAATTTTAGTTGTGCATCACTGAGTGATATACTCAGCGATAACTTCTTTATGTTGTCGCAGGAAAGGGAAAGGAGAAGGCTACTGAGTGAGAGACTTAGAAGTAACATTTTGGTTTTGATTGTGGGTATATATAGTAGGTATACCTCTGTAATTTCCTTTTGATGTATTTTGTACCTATATGTATGGATGTACGGACATTGAGCAGTTTGTATTTAAAAGCACTGCATTGCTATCACATTTTGAGTTTGTAACTATTTTGTATTTCACTTTGAGACTTATGAAAATGTAACTTTTGTAATATTTATTCTATTACTATTTTCAATGAATGTTTACATGGAATTTTAACTATTCTCATGCAATTTTCCGCAACAGAATTGATAAGACAAAAAGCTATGATTTGTTTTAAAATCCCTTGTAGCATAACTAATGAGTTATCGGTAGTTGTAGTTCGGTAATTTATTAGGTATGCTACGGGAACATGTCATGCCTTACCAGGGATAAGGTGTGACATAAAATGAATGAATGAAATACACCTAGGAATGCCCTGATTCAATTCTTAGTGGCTTAGAATTAAATACTTTAGAAAGTCCATGATCATACCATATTATTTATTTATCCATGTATGCATGAGATGTATGGGAATGTATGCAAGTATATGATATATGCATGCCAATTGGATAATGTGCAAATTGGGACCATAATAGTAATTAAGCCGACCACTAAATCTTCCAAACAAATGATTAAGTTAGAAATGGTATAATTAAAGTAATTATATCATGGCCTTCCATTGAGGCAATTATTTTAAGAAATTTTAAATACTTGCATGTGATACATTTAATTTAAGAGATTTTCTTAAGAATAATTGTTAAGCATGAGATGTTGTGAATATGTAAATAGTTGATGGCCAATAATGGATGTGCTTGAGATTTTAAGCATTAGGGGCTAGATAAATGATTAAACCTCACATGAGATGTGATGGGCAAAGAGTTGCTCACTTGTAGTTTATTGTAATTCCAATAATGGATATGCTTGAGGATGATCAATAAGACTATAAGAATTAAATTACCCACTAGAAATCCATCCAACAAGGATTTTTGTTTCCTACTTTGGATGTGTAGGATTTGCCAAGTTAGTGGGAGGACCAATTTGATTGAAAGACCATAATCATTTTGGTTAAATTGCTTGATATATTTACTAATTAATCTAGTTATTTTCTATAGTTAATTTTCTGATAATAATGAGCACACAACAACCACCACCATCCAATATCCTTGCGAGCATACTTGATCACAATAGGTCGACGAGACCTAATCTTTCTGATTGGCTAAGAAATTTAAAACTTATCCTGAATCTAGAACGTATTGGATATATTTTAGACTCAAATGTTCCTGGTCCCTTACCTTCATAGGCCACTTAAGAGAAACAAGATACTTTGGAAAAGTGGAATGAGCATGATATGAGAGCCGAACGTTACATGCTTGTTTCTATGAGAAATGAGTTACAGAATAAGCATGAAAATATACAAAATGCAAGTGAGATCCTCCTTCACCTACAAGAGTTGTTATAACACCCTCATTTTCGTAGTCCATAAGTTCTACTGTTCTGACGGCTAATGTCTGCCCTGGAAAGTCAGAATGTAACACCCTCCCGGTAACTACTCCGTACATCCTACTGTTCCGGTGACCGGTGTCAGTCCGGACAGCTAGAACGTCCGGAAAAATATTTAAACTAAAGTCAGGAACCATAGTTAACTCAAATATTAATAAGAAAAATTTAGTAAAAATTTTAGAATTAAAATACAACCAAGTTAAATGAGCCGGTGCCCAAGCGATGGGTAACCCAGAGGGAAGTTGCGGTTCTCGCAACTAGGAGCCCTAGACCCAGGGAAAAATTCATAGAATAATTTTTGAGACTCCAGAGAAGGGTCATTTAGGTTCCTATGGCATTAGAATGCCAAGAAAATATTTAGAAAAATTTTTCAATCGGTACAGACAATTTTGACCCGTTAAGCCAAACGGAGGGCATTTTGGTCATTTCGCCTTCAGAGGTGATTTTTGGCCGACTTGGCCAGTTGAGTAAATAAATATTGTGACATAAAATATAAATTAATGTTGATGAAAAATTTATTAAAAATGAGAAATGAAAATAAGAAAATAAAAGTAAAAAAGAAAAGTGAGTAAATGGGAATTGTGACATCATAATGATGTCATTTAAAAATGGTCCACCAATCACCATATAACAAATACACTTAAAACAAACTAAAGAGGCTGAAAATAAAAGAAAATTTTCATCTTCTTCCTTTGGACCCAAACCAGCCGAAACCCTCCTCCCTCCTCCCTCCATTGATTTTCAACCAAAACTCAAGTTCTCTCCTCATTTCACCATAAATTTTCCTACTCCATTCACTAAAACTTATCCCCACATCACAAGGTAACTCTAGGCAGCCACAAAGAGGAGAAATTCTAGAGTTTTCACAAGCTCAATAAGTTGAGCAAAGAGGTTAGTGCTTTATTTCCTCTCTCATTCTTTTAATCTTTGTTAGAGCATCAAATTAAGTTAAGAAATTGTAATAATTTGAAGTAAATTATATATGTTAGAGTATCTTCAATTTTCGGCAGCCCTAAGGAAGGAATGATTTTGATTGTTTGATGGACTTAGAGTGAACTAGAGCTTATGTTTAAAGTGTATACATATATATATACAAAGAATAAAAGAGTTAACTAAGGAAATTTGTGAAAACTTTGAAATTGAGCTAGGGTTTAGGAGTGAAAATTTGACTTTGCTTATAAAATTGTTAAAGAACATTCTAATGGTCAATTAGTGACCATTTGAGGTAAGTTGACCATAAATTGGACTGAAATATGACATGGCAAAGTGAAATGGTAGGCTGCCTAGGGACAACAATAAGGGTGGCTAAGATTCTAGCCCACTTAGACAGCCATAACTTTGGCTGTGTAGGTCCAGCTGGTGTTTGGCCAATTGGACATGAAACTAGGCTTATAATGGCACATTTTTGCTGAAGAAACCATGCCCAAAAGACCAAAGCAAGCGGACCAAAAGTTGGCCCCAATCCGGATACCCTGCAACAGCACCTGCAGAAATGACCAAATGAACAGTAACTGTTCATTTAGCCATAACTCACTGTAGATATGGTCAATTGACCTGAACTTTTTACAGCAACAAGTTAAGACATAGACAAAAAATTTTCATGAAGAAACCTACCCCAAATTATGGCCAGAACCTATTCAAAAATGCAATCACAGTAACTGTTCATGGTACTGTAGATTTGGTAATTCTGCAGTTTTGGAAATCCGGCCAGCTGTGGTTTTTGGACCATATCTGGAGCTACAAAACTCCAAATGGAGTGATTCAAAAAAAGAAATTCAACTAGACAAAATAAGGAACAACTTTCATGTTTGCTATTTCTTCAAATTCCCACTGTAACAGTGCTTAATAGAACAGTAAACTTAGGCTTCAAAAACTAAAATTCTGCCCTCTTGGTTTTAAGTTAGAAATGGTAATGGTGACCAATTCCAACAAGTTTTAAATACAAAATGTGGTATGTTGGGAGTGCCAAAACCAATGTACCTAATTTTTACCTAAAAGTCAACATTTTTGTTGACCAAAGAGGTGAATAGTGACACCGAAACTTGAAATTCACAAAGTAAAGAATTTAAAAGTTCCAAATGCCCTAGTATACATAACAAGATTGGTTTGGATAGTTTGGCATGCCAATAGGGTTCAGTTAGCAGTACTGCATATGGCAATATTCCATTCTGTGATTTCATGGCTTTTAGCCATTCTGACCTTGCATTGAGATTTGGCCTTGTGCCTGAGATTATTCTGACTTAGTAGCTCATTGCACACCGGGAGATGCATATGTGACCGATGGTGTGACGGCCCGAGGTACTAGATACCCAGTGCCAGTTTACCCGTTATCCAGTCCAGTCGTCTAGTGTAGGTTACTTGGGGCAACCAAATGAATAAAAGTGGACAAAGTAAATGATATACAAATACCAAACAAATAAAACATATACATTCGTTACATATTTATTTCTTGCTATTTCTTTTATTTTATTATTGCACCACTAAGCATTATTGCTTAGCGCGTTGCTTTTCCCACGCGTAAGTTCTGGAGATACAGATCGTGAGCCCAGTAGACCGCAGACTGGGTGAGTCCATCCTGCAGTTCTGCACAGTGTCCGTGTCACCTCAACTTCTGCAGTGCATTGGTAGGACACTAGGTGTCATTTTGTCATTTTGTAACTAAATTTTTATTTTCTCATATGTATTTGGATTTATGTAATGTATTCTGATGTTCATGTAAATAATGAAAGTTATGGTTATGAATGCAAAATTTGAGAATTTATTTATTGTTTGTATATGAGTATTATGAGAAATGAAAAAGTTGCTGAGAATCATATTGAGATTTGAATATTGGAGTTTGAGATGATTGAATACAATTATTGGAAGTGTTTTTCACAGGTTCCGAAGAACTGTTTTCTCCATTTTTAGCCGGTACCCTGCCGGATTTTCTTTAAAATTTTCGGAATCTCAAATAAATTTCAATTTCAATAAATGACTTAAATGAATCATATTTCGCAAGTTATATTCAAAACTATAAAAAAAAAATTAATTAAGGTATATTAGAGTGTGCCGGTACACCGTGTGACATTGCTTACTCGGGTATACTGTACACGGGTAAGGGGTGTCACATTTAGTGGTATAAGAGCACGGTTTAGGTGTTTCTGGGCCTAGATTGAGTCCATACCATGCATTGCATTTGTAAGAGTCGATGTGACACTAACGCAGATCTGTTTGTCTTTGTTAAATTGGATATGGACCCTTCATCTCAAAGAGCAGTCGAGGAGGAAGTGGAGAGTCATGCTCCACCTACAGCAACTGAGACTGGGGGTATGGGAGAACCTGCTCCACCAGCTCAAGCAGAGCCTGCTCAGCCTCCACAGGCCATGTTCCAGCAAATGGCCGATTTCTTTAGACAAATGGCCGGAGTAATGCCAGCACCACCACCACCTCCACCTCCACAGTAGAAATCACACCTGGAAAGGCTAAGAAAGTTTGGAGTAGTGGACTTTTTCGGTAAGAGAGAAGATGACTCATTGCGTGAGAATCGGTTGAACGAGCAGGCGAAGTTCTAAAACAACTCCACTGCACCCCAGAGCAAAACCTAGAGGCTGCCATATCCCTGTTGCAAGATGATGCCTACGAATGGTGGGATACTGTGTCCAGTGAAGTGCAGCCAGAAGCTATAACTTGGGACTTCTTTCTCTCAGAATTCAAGAAGAAATCTGTGGGTACTGTATACCTGGAAGAGAGAAGAAGAGAGTTCATTAATCTGAGGCAGAGACAGCTATCAGTGGCCGAGTATGAGAAGGAATTTGTCCGATTGAGCCGCTATGGAAGGGAGATAGTCCCTAATGAAGCTGAAAGGTGTAAGAGATTTGAAGAGGGACTAAATGACAACATAAAGATTCAGCTCACTGCCTTGGGAATCACAGAATTTAGCAAGTTAGTGGAAGCTGCAATAATGGTTGAAAAAGAAATAATAAGTGAGCGGACTGAGAAGGAGACAGCAGAAGAGGGGACCAGGTCAGTCTAGTTCATCTCCTGCACCTGGGAAGAAGTTTAGAGGTCCATCTGCACAGAGTTCAGGACAGCCATAAGGTCAGGGTCAATCTCAGGGGCCCAGGCCACAGTTCACCCCTAGGAGAGGTCAGTCCACACCATCAGTGGGCAGCTCTCCAGGGATGGGGTTCAGGGGACCAGCCCCAACATCTTCTGCATGTCCACACCATGCGAAATGGCACAAGGGGAATGTTGGAGAGTAATCGGTGCTCGCTTAAGATGTGGGTCGATAGAGCATCGGTGAGGAAGCCCACGCAGAACTACTACCTGTTTGCTCCAACACAAGCGAGCAGACCTACTCTGCACCACGAGAGGGTAGAAAATCGGCAAATCGGTGTGGGACCATCACGAGGCTCGCATCCGAGCCAAGAGAGGCTAGATAAATGACCACTGCGCGAAAATTATGCCCTGAGAGCTCAGGAGGAGCAAGATGCCCCGAACGTCATCAGGGGTACGTTCTCCCTTTACAATACACCTGTGCATGCATTGGTGGATCCAGGATCCACTCATTCATATATCTGCATCAACTTACACGTAGAAAGGGGGATACTAGTAGGGGAGAGTGACCAAGACATTCTGGTCACTAATCCATTGAGCCACAGTGTAGTGGTGAACAAAGTATACAAGGGTTGCCCGTTAAGGATTCAGGGGTATGAATTCTTGGCAGACTTGATTGAGTTGCCTTTCCATGAGTTTGACGTGATTTTGGGAATGGACTGGTTATCACGTCATCAGGCAATAGTTGATTGCAAATTGAAGAGAATTTCCTTCAAAACTCCTGGGGGTAATGAGATCACAGTTGTGGGGAAAAGGACAGATTTCTTGTCCAATGTCATCTCAGCCACAGTTGCAAGAAGAATGATGAGAAAAGGCTGTGAAGCCTACCTAGCACATGTGGTGGATACTAGGCAGGCTAAGCCAAACCTGAGTGACATACCCACAGTCAGAGACTTCCCAGAAGTATTTCCTAAAGAGTTGCCTAGTTTTCCACCAGAAAGGGAAGTTGAATTTGCTATTGAGACACTGCCGGGTACAGCACCCATTTCCATTGCTCCTTATAGGATGGCACCCACGGAATTGAGGGAGTTGAAAACTCAGTTGCAAGAGTTGCTTGATAAGGGGTTCATACACCCCAGTGTGTCACCATGGGGAGCTCCAGTGCTGTTTGTGAAAAAGAAGGATGGGACTTTGAGGCTATGCATCGATTACCGGTAGTTGAATAAAGTGACCGTGAAGAACAAATATCCGTTGCCTAGAATTGATGATCTGTTTGATCAGTTGAAGGGAGCAGGAGTATTTTCTAAGATTGATCTCAGATCAGAGTATCATCAGTTGAGGGTGAAGGATGTAGATGTGCCCAAGACTGCATTCAGGACCCGATATGGGCATTATGAGTTTCTGGTGATGCCCTTTGGCCTAACAAATGCACCAGCAGCATTCATGGACCTTATGAACCGTATCTTCCATCCACACTTAGATCGGTTCGTAGTGGTCTTTATTGATGATATTTTGGTGTATTCCAAGACCAGTGAAGAACATGATGAGCAATTGAGGATTGTTCTGCAAACCCTGAGAGAAAAGAAGCTGTATGCTAAGTTGTCCAAGTGTGACTTCTGGTTGAATGAGATTGCATTCCTTGGACACATAGTATTAGCTGATGGGATTAGGGTGGATCCCAAGAAAATAGAAGCAGTGATGGAATGGAAGCCTCCTAGAAATACAACTGAGGTCAGAAGCTTCTTGGGGCTAGCTGGGTATTACAGGAGATTTGTGAAGGGATTTTCCTTAATAGCTGCTCCAATGACCAAGTTGTTGCACAAGAATGTCAGATTTGACTGGAATAGCAAGTGTCAGACCAGTTTTGAGAAGTTGAAGGCTATGTTGACAGAGGCACCAGTGTTAACACAGCTAGTGTCAGGAAAGGACTTTGTGGTCTACAGTGATGCCTCACATAATGGGCTAGGGTGTGTATTGATGCAAGAGGGAAAGGTGGTCGCTTATGCTTCCAGGCAGCTAAGGCCACATGAACAGAATTACCCTACCCATGATCTAGAGCTTGCAGCAATTATCTTCGCACTGAAGATATGGAGGCATTACTTGTATGGTGAAAAGTGCTACATTTACACAGACCACAAAAGCCTAAAATACTTGCCAACCTAGAAGGAGCTCAACCTTAGACAGAGGCGATGGATTGAGTTCCTGAAAGACTATGATTGTGTAATTGACTACCATCCTGGGAAGGCAAATGTAATTGCTGATGCTTTGAGCAGAAAGTCCATCACAGCTTTGAGATCATTGAATGCCCGTCTAACTTTGATTCGAGATGGAGCTATTTTGGCTGAGTTGCAAGTGAGGCCAAACCTGCTACAACAGATTTTAGATGGGCAAAAGGCAGATAAAAAGTTAATGGCTATTATGAGCAAAATCCCAGAAGGAAAAGCAACTGACTATGAGGCGAAGGCAGATGGGTGTCTGTATTACAAAGGAAGACTGTGTGTACCAGATGATGGGGAATTGAAGGCCAGTATTCTAAAAGAGGCACACACCAGTGTATATGCTATGCACCCAGGAAGTACAAAGATGTATCATGATCTGAAGCTTCAGTATTGGTGGCTTGGTATGAAGAAGGACATAGCTGACTATGTGACTAAATGCTTGACATGTTAGCAAGTCAAGGCAGAACATCAAGTTCCATCAGGATTGCTACAACCTATACGCATACCTGAATGGAAATGGGATTGGGTCACCTTGGATTTTGTAAGTGGTCTACCTCTCACCCGAAAGAAACATGATGCAGCATGGGTGATAGTGGACAGATTGACGAAGTCAACACACTTTCTGCTAGTTAGGACTGACTACTCACTGGAGAAGTTAGCAGAATTGTATATCAGTGAGATAGTTAGACTGCATGGAATTCCACTTTCATCATATCTGATCGAGACCCAAGGTTTACATTGAGATTTTGGAAGAAGTTGCATGAGTCCTTGGGTACACAACTCCACTTCAGCACAGCTTTCCATCCTCAGACGGATGGCAATCTGAAAGAGTAATCCAGGTAAACAATTGAAACCAATGGAATTGATACTAATATTGAATTAAAATGATAACAATAACATGAAATATATGTCAGGTCCTTGAGGATATGCTGAGGAGTTGTGACATTGAGTTTGAGGGAAGTTGGGATAGATACCTCCCACTGGCAAAATTTGCATACAACAATAGCTACCAAGCTAGCATTCAAATGGCCCCATATGAAGCACTGTATGGGAGAAAATGTAGAACTCCAGTGTGCTGGACTGAATTGGGCGACGACAAGCGGTGGGGCTGACACTGTGAAACAGACTGAGGAGAAAGTAAAACTAATCAAAGCAAATCTCAAGGTTGCCTCAGATAGACAGAAATCTTATGCCGACCTGAAGAGAAAAGAAATAGAATATGCGGTTGGCGACAAAGTGTTCCTCAAGGTATCACCGTGGAAGAAGGTATTGAGGTTTGGAAGGAAAGGTAAGTTAAGCCCTAGGTTCATTGGCCCATATGAAGTCATTGAACGTGTGGGTCCAGTGGCCTATAGGCTAGCTTTACCTCCAGAGCTGGACAAGATCCACAATGTGTTCCACGTGTCCATGCTAAGAAGATACCGCTCAGACCCTTCACATGTCATCTCCAGGGAAGAAATTGAAATACAGCCGGATTTGACATATGAAGAAGACCCTCTACGGATCCTGGCTCGAGAAGTAAAAGAATTGAGGAACAAACAGATTCCACTGGTGAAAGTGCTTTGGAGGCACCACAACACCGAGGAGGCAACTTGGGAAAGTGAAGAGACGATGAGGCAACAGTTCCCTCAACTGTTTGCATCAGATAAATTTCGAGGACGAAATTTAAATTAGAGGGGAAGAGTTGTAACACCCTCCCGGTAACTACTCCGTACATCCTACTGTTCCGGTGACCGGTGTCGGTCCGGAGAGCTAGAACATCCGGAAAAATATTTAAACTAAAGTCAGGAACCATAGTTAACTCAAATATTAATAAGAAAAATTTAGTAAAAATTTTAGAATTAAAATACAACCAAGTTAAATGAGCCAGTGCCCAAGCGATGGGTAACCCAGAGGGAAGTTGCGGTTCTCGCAACTAGGAGCCCTAGACCAGGGGAAAAATTCATAGAATAATTTTTGAGACTCCAAAGAAGGGTCATTGAGGTTCCTATGGCATTAGAATGCCAAGAAAATATTTAGAAAAATTTTTCAATCGGTACAGACAATTTTGACCCGTTAAGCCAAACGAAGGGCTTTTTGGTCATTTCGTCTTCAGAGGTGATTTTTGGCCGACTTGGCCAGTTGAGTAAATAAATATTGTGACATAAAATATGAATTAATGTTGATGAAAAATTTATTAAAAATGAGAAATGAAAATAGGAAAACAAAAGTAAAAAGAAAAGTAAGTAAATGGGAATTGTGACATCATAATGATGTCATTTAAAAATGGTCCACCAATCACCATATAACAAATACACTTAAAACAAACTAAAGAGGCTGAAAATAAAAGAAAATTTTCATCTTCTTCCTTTGGACCCAAACCAGCCGAAACCCTCCTCCCTCCTCCCTCCATTGATTTTCAACCAAAGCTCAAGTTCTCTCCTCATTTCACCATAAATTTTCCTACTCCATTCACTAAAACTTATCCCCACATCACAAGGTAACTCTAGGCAGCCACAAAGAGGAGAAATTCTAGAGTTTTCACAAGCTCAATAAGTTGAGCAAAGAGGTTAGTGCTTTATTTCCTCTCTTATTCTTTTAATCTTTGTTAGAGCATCAAATTAAGTTAAGAAATTGTAATAACTTGAAGTAAAATTATATATGTTAGAGTATCTTCAATTTTCGGCAGCCCTAAGGAAGGAATGATTTTGATTGTTTGATGGACTTAGAGTGAACTAGAGCTTATGTTTAAAGTGTATACATATATATATATACAAAGAATAAAAGAGTTAACTAAGGAAATTTGTGAAAACTTTGAAATTGAGCTAGGGTTTAGGAGTCAAAATTTGAATTTGCTTATAAAATTGTTAAAGAACATTCTAATGGTCAATTAGTGACCATTTGAGGTAAGTTGACCATAAATTGGATTGAAATATGGCATGGCAAAGTGAAATGGTAGGCTGCCTAGGGACAACAATAAGGGTGGCTGAGATTCTAGCCCACCTAGACAGCCATAACTTTGGCTGTGTAGGTCCAACTGGTGTTTGGCCAATTGGACATGAAACTAGGCTTATAATGGCACATTTTTGCTGAAGAAACCATGCCCAAAAGACCAAAGCAAGCGGACCAAAAGTTGGCCCCAATCTGGATACCCTGCAACAGCACCTGCAGAAATGACCAAATGAATAGTAACTGTTCATTTAGCCATAACTCACTGTAGATATGGTCAATTGACCTGAAATTTTTACAGCAACAAGTTAAGACATAGAAAAAAAATTTTCATGAAGAAACCTACCCCAAATTATGGCCAGAACCTATTCAAAAATGCAATCACAGTCACTGTTCATGGTACTGTAGATTTGGTAATTCTGCAGTTTTGGAAATCCGGCCAGCTATGGTTTTTGGACCATATCTGGAGCTACAAAACTCCAAATGGAGTGATTCAAAAAAATAAATTCAACTAGACAAAATAAGGAACAACTTTCATGTTTTCCATTTCTTCAAATTCCCACTGTAACAGTGCTTAATAGAACAGTAAACTTAGGCTTCAAAACCTGAAATTCTGCCCTCTTGGTTTTAAGTTAGAAATGGTAATGGTGACCAATTCCAACAAGTTTTAAATACAAAATGTGGTATGTTGGGAGTGCCAAAACCAATGTACCTAATTTCTACCTAAAAGTCAACATTTTTGTTGACCAAAGAGGTGAATAGTGACACCGAAACTTGAAATTCACAAAGTAAAGAATTTAAAAGTTCCAAATGCCCTAGTATACCTAACAAGATTGGTTTGGATAGTTTGGCATGCCAATAGGGTTCAGTTAGCAGTACTGCATATGGCAATATGCCATTCTGTGATTTCATGGCTTTTAGCCATTCTGACCTTGCATTGAGATTTGGCCTTGTGCCTGAGATTATTCTGACTTGGTAGCCGTTCACTGCACCGGAGATGCATATGTGACCGATGGTGTGATGCCCGAGGTACTAGATACCCAAAGGCTTTACCCGTTATCCAGTCCAGTCGTCTAGTGTAGGTTACTTGGGGCAACCAAATGAATAAAAGTGGACAAAGTAAATGATATACAAATACCAAACAAATAAAACATATACATTCGTTACATATTTATTTCTTGCTATTTCTTTTATTTTATTATTGCACCACTAAGCATTATTGCTTAGCGCGTTGCTTTTGCCACGCATAGGTTCTGGAGATACAGATCGTGAGCCCATGAGACCACGTGATCGGGTGAGTCCATCCCGAGTTCTCAGACAAAGGTCCGTGTCACCTCAACTTCTGCAGTGCATTGGTAGGACACTAGGTGTCATTTTGTCATTTTGTAACTAAATTTTTATTTTCTCATATGTATTTGGATTTATGTAATGTATTCTGATGTTCATGTAAATAATGAAAGTTATGGTTATGAATGCAAAATTTGAGCATTTATTTATTGTTTGTATATGAGTATTATGAGAAATGAATGTTTGAGAAATGAAAAAGTTGCTGAGAATCATATTGAGATTTGAATATTGGAGTTTGAGATGATTGAATACAATTATTGGAAGTGTTTTTCACAGGTTCCGAAGAACTGTTTTCTCCATTTTTAGCAGTACCTCACGGATTTTCTTTAAAATTTTCGGAATCTCAAATAAATTTCAATTTCAATAAATGACTTAAATGAATCATATTTCGCAAGTTATATTCAAAACTATGAAAAAAAAATTAATTAAGGTATATTAGAGTGTGCCGGTACACCGTGTGACATTGCTTACTCGGGTATACTGTACACGGGTAAGGGGTACACAGAATGTCTGGAACTACACTCCAGTGATAGTAAACAAGCATAAAATAATGAAATATGTGATGAGAAAAATTAAGGAAAAATAAAAGAGAGAAAATGAAACTAAGTTAAATGAGCCGGCACCACAGAGATGGGTGACCGCACCGGGAAGGCTGTTGCCGACCCCAGGACCACGAGGAACTCTCAGAATTAAATTTCAGGATATAAGTAAAGGTTTATTAAAACGTAATTGACACTAAAAATATCAAAGGAAAAATAATAAATTAGTACAAAGAAAAATGAAAAATCGAGAAACAGATAAAAATCGGTGTTATCGAAAAATTGGGAATATAACCCGAAGTGGGGTATTTTAGTCATTTGACACCTAGAGTTGACTTTTGACCTCAGTGTCCATTAAAAATAAGTGGTATTACACTTTGAAAATGTCATGAAAAATAAAAATGTGGTACATTATTTAAATAGTAAAAGAAATGAGACAAATGTGCAAATTATGGAACTTCAACTAATTAAATCATTAATTTATGGTTAGTGCTCCACTAAGTGGGATTAGTGGACATATAAAACCAAGTGGACAGCATGCAAATTCACTTTCTTCCTCATTTTTTTCACTTTGCCGAATTGCTTTCTCAAGTTCTTCCATGGCCAAATGTTCTTCCAAGCTTCCTCCATGGCCATTCATGCATAAGCTCAAATCCACCATGATTCAAGCCATATTTCTTCAAACTCCCTTCATTAAAAGTGGTCTTCACACCATGGGTAGTATATAGGCAGCAAAAAAGAGAGGAAATTCCATGGATTTGTGAAGCTTAAGTTGAGGTTAGTGCTTAATATTTCCATTTACCTTTACTAATCCTTGTGTTGAGCTTTGGGTAAGTTGAATTGCTAAGAAAAATTGAGGAAATGATGAGTATTGGTGAACCTTAATTTTGGCAGCCATGAAAATGCATGGTTAGTGACTTATTCTTATATGTATTTGATGGGAATTAAGGTTGATTAACTCAAATAGAAGTGGTAGTAGGTTAATGTCCATGTATGTGCATGTTAGTGCTTGAATTAAGGGTTTGAAATGGGACCTTGATGCTTTGGCAAACTGCCATGTTTGGCAGCCTATAATATCATGAATTTGTGTATTTGAATATGAAGTTTATTAATGAAATATGATGGTGTTGAATTGTGGGCAATTTGTATAATTGCCATGGAAGTGTATGTGTAAAATAAGTATTGATGTACATTGAATTTGGGTAGATGTGAATGTTGGACTTTAATGGTGAATTGTGTGCATTGAGCACTTGAGTGTTCTGCCCAATATGCTTGCTGGAATTGTGTTTAGTATTTGTAGAAGTGCTATGAATAAATAATGAAGTCATGAGGAGGAGGAGGAATGTCAAATTGGAAGTGTAATTGTCTTGTACAGGTTGTATATGTTGGCAGCACCTAAATTAGGTCATAAGTGCAAAACTGTGAACCCAATTGGTATGAGGCCAATTTGGGGGTGAAACTAGACACCAAATAGGCTAACTTTTATGCAGAAATGTTGCCAAAATTCTGCCTAGAAACTGACCTTAAAAATGACCAAATCTGGATTAGTGACTTGAAAGCCTGAAAATTGACCATTTGGGTAGCAGTTAGTGTTTTGGCCATAACTCACTCAAAACAGGTCCAATTCATCTGAACTTTTTACCATGGATAGCTTGGACATAGAGCTACAATTATTATGAAGACACCTAAACCCAGAATTGACCAGAACTAAGTCAAATAACTTGCACAATTTTGGGTACCAAAACTGCGAGAATTAAAATGACCTAAAATTGACCAAATTTTACACTAAAGGTGCAATCTATCCAGCTTTAGTAAATTGACCATATATTAGTCTATACAACTCAGAATGACCTGAAATTTTGCCCCGAGTGCAATAAGACATAGACCTACAAGTTTGTAAGTCAGACTAGAAATCGAAAACTGAGGAAACTAGGTCATCCAGCTAGGTAAAAATAGCATACCGAAATCCGATAAATTGCAATAAAATGCAATACACTTGAAAATGAACTTGGTAACATGTATCAATACTAAAGGACTATAAAATGTGACATATTGGTAACATTAAACCTAATTCACCTAAAGTGCATCAAAGGTCAACATTATAGGTTGACTAATGAAATGAATTGAAGGGAATAGTACTAAGAAAATTTAGATATTAGATTTTATTATTAGAAGCAATTTAACTGAGTACTGAAGCACTTTAAATTGTGTGTTTAAGTTGAAAAGGATATTGAAATGCATAAGGAACATTGAGTCAAGGCCTAGAGGTGACTCAAACTAGGTCTGTGCATAATACTTTTTATATTCACTGCTTTTACTAGAAACTTTATTTGGAGAGATGAGTTATGAATAATTTTTTATTATTTTGGTTTTAGGAATTTTATTTGAGAATTATTGTGTTGCCTACTTTGCAAATAGAAATTTTGAGATAAATTGTGTTTGGTGGTATCAGAGCAAAGTAGGGACGGCGATACGTAATGCCTACGATTCCTGGGAACTCTCATGTGTGAGCCCAGGAGTTTGTAGGGATGGCGATACGTAACACCTGCAAGTGCTCTGATAGGTACACTAAATTCCTCCCCTATTTACGGGGTTAGTATGTTTATATTCTTCCCTCTTTGACTTGTCAGTCTGAGGTGAGTATAGATGAGTTCTCATTAGCTAGCTAGCCACCTCCCTCATTGATTTTGATTACTGGGGTGAGTTTTCCTTGTCGTGGTGTACAACACGGCATGTTTAGAAAAGTTTGTGTCATGACCTAAGTTGTGTTATTAAATTATTTAATCAAATTTGTGTTATATGTGTTTTGAAAATTGTGACATGAAATTGTGAATCATTTGAATTGTGAATTGTCGATAATTGTTTTATATACCGCATTTTAAATTGTTATTGTGCACCACTGAGTAAATTTTACTTAGCGTTAGCTTTTTTATTACTGTCATAGGTAGACAGACATATAAAGTAGCAGAGTAGGCTGCTTGTGCTATACTTTTGGGATTTTGCCGGGTATATTGAATATACCACTTTCTTATAAATATTATTATAATATATGTGCACTGTATGTATATATTGTACTTGGTCTTGAGTAGTTGTAAACTAAAGTTATAAATTATTTTGGCCTGTAAAAATGTTATACTATAATTTTCTTATCTCAGCTTTGAAATACTTAGTCATTTTGCATTCTGTTTTTGAAACTACTGAAAGTGATGTTGAATTGAGTTTGACTTATATTTGAGAAAATTGATTTATGTTGAGCCACATTGGAGTTTGGGATTGAAAAAAATATATTGGAAGTGTTTTCTATAGGTTTTTGAAGAATTGTTTTGCTCCAAATACAGACGGTGCTCTACCGAAATTTTTATAAAATTTGTGGCTATTCAGACCTAATATATGATTTAACTTTGATAAAAAAAATTTTAACACATATCAAAAGTGCTCACCACTGTAAAAATAAATTAAAAAAAAGGGTTTAAAATCCCTTGTAGTGTTTTTAATGGGTTATTAGCAGACGAAGTTTGGTAATTCATTAGGTATACTATAGGATCATGTTACATCTTACGGAGGCGTAGGGTGTGACATGTTTAGTGGTATCAGAGCAATGGTTTTAAAGTAAATTTTGAATTGTGAATTTGAATTCTATTTATTGGTAAATACAATTGCTCAAATGTTTGATACATACAGTACATTACAACATAATATGATCTAATGGAGAGAAATCTCTTTGTGTTGGTTGTATAAGAAATAGAAAATCCTGTGAAAAGATATGGAAGAGAAGAATAAGATAATAGAACAGTCTGTGACAGCGAAAGTACAAGGTGAGGCCCTAGCCCCTCAGAGAGTTAGAAGTCCGACTTTATCAGCCCCACTTGTACAAATTACTGCACAAATGGCCTAGCAAATGGTCACTTTCTTTCAATAAATGGCTAATAATCTGTCAGCCCAAGCCCAAGTACAAACCCAACCCCACAAGGGCAATGTAAAATAGAGAAGAGGGAGAAACCTATGAGTCATAGCTTAAATAGTCCTCTGGAAATTAAAAGCAAGAGATAAAAGAATAATTTCCTTTTAGAATATGGAGCCAAACAGTGGTCACAAACTATCCAAAGTGATATGTAAAGTTAAAATCTCGAAATTGAACCTAAAGAAATAGTGATGTGGGATAGGCATGTGGCTTATCCCTACTAAGTCACTATATACTAAATTACTTGGAACAGGCATGTGGGACCCACTTTCCCACTATACATTGACATGAAAATTTCGTTATCACTAAATGCTAAATCACATGAAATAGTGATGTGGGACCCACTTTTTCCACTATACATGGACATGAAGATTTTGTTAGGCAATTGATAATGCTTAATTGCTCAAAGTAAACCTAGGCTTATATATATTGCATAGATTGATTGGTATACCAATTAGGGATTACAGATAGGAGTACTGCTTACATGGAAAGTCATGGATTGACAATATATGGTTGATATGTTTTTAAAAGACAATGAATATCGATATTAGGGGGCTTGTAGGGACGACAATACGTAACGCCTGCAAGTGTTTTGATAGGTTACTTGGGCATAAATATAAGTAATGAGTTTTAAATTTAAATAATTACATGAAGAGACCACTGATATGACTTTAAAAGACAGAGAAGGAAATAAGTGTACAGATAATATGTTAGAAAACCTAGTCCATGAGGTTATAACGTAGTGACTATGAACCTAGTCCATCTGGTTATAACATAGTGACTATTCATTGTTTTTTATGTTTGTATTGTAAGCTGCAGATTACAGTACAAACATGGGATTATTATGTAGAGCTACGTGCTTCCTCGTGGTATAATAAAATAAGAATATTTGTAAGTAATCTATAAATTGATACAGTTACGTCCAAATAGAGTACTATTACAGGAAATAAATGTGAAAATTTTAGTCAGAAACTTAAAACTTCAGAACTAGCCTATCGAAAGACTACACTTGTAAGGTAGCTAGAGTCAGTGACTCGGTTACATTAATGTGAACTACCTATACCACAGTAATTGCTATAAGCTTAGAGATATCAGTACAACTTATCATCCTCAGACGGATGGACAATTGAGATGAGTAATTCAGGTAAATTCTAAAATCCTTGAGTTCCTGTAAATAATGAAATGAAATGATAATAATAACCTATAATATGTGATAAGCCCTCGAGAATATACTGAGAACTTGTGTCATTAAATCCGAGGGGAGATGGGACAGATACCTCCCACTAATAAAATTTTATACAAAAATAAGTGTCAAGTTAGCATACAAACGGTACTCTATGAAACACTGTAAGGAAAAAAGTACAGAACACCAGTACATTGAACTGAGTTGGGAAAAGATATCTAGACATTGATATAGAGTCTTATAATTATTTTGATATTTTTGTCAGAAAAGAATGATTTAGGTATTTGAAAATATATTTAGAAGTTGTAGTGCTATTCGCTCTGGAAGCAAGAATAGATACTTTTCATTGATGGAGTTTGTGTATAGTGATATTTATTAAATAAGCATGAAGATACCAAGGTATAAGGTCTTGTATGAGATAAATGCAGAATACCTAGACAAAGGGCAATTTAACAGAGTTAGAATTGATAAAAGAGACTGAAGGACCAGTAAGGATTCCATTATGAGAAATCAGAGAACTAATGAATAATAGACTTTCATGAGTAGAAATAATAAAGGCAAAAGAAAACAATGATGGGAGAGTGAATAAAATAATGAGATAACAATATTCTTAGTTCTTTGAATCCAATGAATTTCGAGGACGAAATTCCTTATTAGAGGGGAAGAGTTATAACACCCTCATTTTCATAGTTCGTACGTCCTACTGTTCTGATGGCTAATGTCTGCCCCAAAAAGTTAGAATATCTGGAACTACACTCCAGTGATAGTAAACAAGCATAAAATAATGAAATATGTGATGAGAAAAATTAAGGAAAAATAAAAGAGAGAAAACGAAACTAAGTTAAACGAGCCGGCACCACAGCGATGGGTGACTGCACCGGGAAGGCTGTTGCCGACCCCAGGACCGCGGGGAACCCTCGGAATTAAATTTTGGGACATAATTAAAGGTTTATTGAAACGTAATTGACACTAGAAATATCAAAGGAAAAATAATAAATTAGTACAAAGAAAAACGAAAAATCGAGAAACAGATAAAAATCAGTGTTACCAAAAAATCAGGAATATAACCCGAAGTGGGGCATTTTGGTCATTTGACACCTAGAGTTGACTTTTGACCTCAATGTCCATTAAAAATAAGTGGTATTACACTTTGAAAATGTCGTGAAAAATAAAAATGTGGCACATTATTTATATAGTGAAAGAAATGAGGCAAATGTGCAAATTATGGAACTTTAACTAATTAAATCATTAATTTATGGTTAGTGCTCCACTAAGTGGGATTAGTGGACATATAAAACCAAGTGGACAGCATGCAAATTCACTTTTTTCCTCATTTTTTTCACTTTGCCGAATTGCTTTCTCAAGTTCTTCCATGGCCAAATGCTCTTCCAAGCTTCCTCCATGGCCATTCATGCATAAGCTCAAATCTACCATGATTCAAGCCATATTTCTTCAAACTCCCTTCATTAAAAGTGGTCTTCACACCATGGGCAGTATGTGGGCAGCAAAAAAGAGAGGAAATTCCATGGATTTGTGAAGCTCAAGTTGAGGTTAGTGCTTAATCTTTCCATTTACCTTCACTAATCCTTGTGTTGAGCTTTGGGTAAGTTGAATTGCTAAGAAAATTTGAGGAAATGATGAGTATTGGTGAACCTTAGTTTTGGCAGCCATGAAAATGCATGGTTAGTGACTTATTCTTACATGTAATTGATGGGAATTAAGGTTGATTAACTCAAATAGAAATGATAGTAGGTTAATGTCCAAGTATGTGCATGTTAGTGCTTGAATTAAGGGTTTGAAATGGGACCTTGATGCTTTGGCAAACTGTCATGTTTGGCAGCCTATAATATTATGAAATTGTGTGTGTGAATATGAAGTTTATTAATGAAATATGATGGTGTTGAATTTTGGGCAGTTTGTACAATTGCCATGGAAGTGTATGTGTAAAATAAGTGTTGATGTACATTGAATTTGGGTGGATGTGAATGTTAGACTTTAATGGTGAATTGTGTGTATTGAGAACTTGAGTGTTCTGCCCAATATGCTTGCTGGAATTGTGTTTAGTATTTGTAGAAGTGCTATGAATAAATAATGAAGTCATGAGGAGGAGGAGGAATGTCAAATTTGAAGTGTAATTGTCATGTGCAGGTTGTGTATGTTGGCAGCATCTAAATTAGGTCATAAGTGCAAAACTATGAACCCAATTGGTATGAGGCTAATGGGGAGTGAAACTAAACACCAAATAGGCCAACTTTCATGTAGAAATGTTGCCATAATTCTGCCTAGAAACTGACCTTAAAAATGACCAAATCCGGATAGTGACATGAAAACCTGAAAATTGACCATTTGGGCGCAGTTAGTGTTTTGGCCTTAACTCACTCAAAACAGGTCCAATTGACCTGAAATTTTTACCATGAATAGCTTAGACATAGAGCTACAATTATTATGAAGACACCAAAACCCAGAAATGACCAGAATCAAGTCAAATAGCTTGCAAAAATTAGGGTACCAAAACTGCCAGAACTAAAAGTGACCTAAAATTGACCAAATTTTACAGTAAAGGTGCAATCTGTCCAGCTTTAGTAAATTGACCATATCTTTGTCTATACAACTCAGAATGACCTGAAATTTTGCCTCGAGTGTAATAAGACATAGACCTATAAGTTTTTAAGTTGGACCAGAAACTAAAAACTGAGGGAACTAGGCCATCCGGCTAGGTCAAAATAGCATACCGAAATCCGATAAATTGCAATAAAATGCAATACACTTAAAAATAAACTTGGTAACATATATCAATACTAAAGGACTATAAAATGTGACATATTGGTAACATTAAACCTAATTCACCTAGAGTGCATGAAAGGTCAACATTATAGGTTAACTAATGAAATGAATTGAAGGGAATAGTACTAAAAAAATTTAGATATTGGATTTTATTATTAGAAGCAATTTAACAGAGTACTAAAACACTTTAAATTGTGTGTTTCAGTTGAAAAGGATATTGAAAATCATGAGGAACATTGAGTCAAGGCCTAGAGGTGACTCAAACTAGGTCTGTGCATAATACTTTTTATATTCACTGCTTTTACTAGAAACTTTATTTGGAGAGATGAGTAATGAATAATTTTTTATTGTTTTGGTTTTGGGAATTTTATTTGAGAATTATTGTGTTGCCTACTTTGCAAATATAAATTTCGAGATAAATTGTGTTTAGTGTTATCGGAGCAAAGTAGGGATGGCGATACGTAATCCCTACGATTCCTGGGAACTCTCATGTGTGAACCCAGGAGTTTGCAGAGATAGCGATACGTAACGCCTACAAGTGCTCTGATAGGTACACTATATTCCTCCTCCATTTATGGGGTGAGTATGACTATATTCTTCCCTCTTTATCTTGTCAGTCTGTGGTGAGTATGGATGAGTTCTCATTAGCTAGCTAGCCACCTCCCTCATTGATTTTGATTACTGGGGTGAGTTTGCCTTGTCGTGGTGTACAACACGGCATGTTCAGAAAAGTTTATGTCATGACCTAAGTTGCGTTATTGATTGGCTACACTGTGTTATTAAATTGTTTGATCAAATTTGTGTTATATGAGCTTTGAAAATTGTGACATGAAATTGTGAATCATTTGAATTGTGAATTGTCGATAATTGTTTTATATACCGCATTTTAAATTGTTATTGTGCACCACTGAGTAAATTTTACTCAGCAATAGCTTTTTCATTGCTGTCGCAGATAGACAGACAGATAAAGCAGTAGAGTAGGCTACTTGTGCTATATTTTTGGGATTTTGTCGGGTATATTTAGTATACTACTTCGTTGTAAATATTATTGTAATGTATGTGAACTGTATGTATATATTGTACTTGGTCTTAAGCAGTTGTAAACTAAAGTTATAAATTATTTTGGGCTGTAAAAATGTTGTGCTGTAATTTTCTTATCTCAACTTTGAAATACTTAGTCATTTTGCATTCTATTTTTGAAACTACTGAAAGTGATGTTGAATTGAGTTTGACTTATGTTTGAGAAAATTGATTTGTGTTGAGCCATATTGGAGTTTGGGACTGAAACAAATATATTGGAAGTGTTTTCTACAGGTTTTTGAAGAAATATTTTGCTCCAAATATAGACGGCGCTCTACCGAAATTTTTATAAAATTTTTTGCTATTTCAGATCTAATATATGATTTAACTTCGATAAAATTTTTTTTAACACATGTCAAAAGTGCTCACCACTATAAAAAGAAATAAAAAAAAAGGTTTAAAATCCCTTGTAGTGTATTTAATGAGTTATTAGTAGACGAAGTTTGGTAATTTATTAGGTATACTACGGGATCATGTTGCATCTTACGGAGATGTAGGGTGTGACAGTTGTATGGTGAGGACAGCAGGAATGCTAGGTATGAGATATCTAGACAACTATTCCACATGAGGATGTCTGAGGGACAGAATGTAGGAGATCATGTCCATAAGATGATTCGGCTTATTAAGCAGCTGGAACATCTTGACTTTCACATAGATTTCCAACTGCAGACGGATTTGATCCTTCAGTCCCTCCCTGAGTCATTTGGGAATTTTGTGACAAATTTTCATATGACAAAGCAAGAGTGTACTTTGGCTGGGTTACTTAACATGCTGATTATTGCCCAAAAGAATATGCCGAGCAATAAAGGAAAAGAGGTGGCTTTGATTGTATCTTCTTCTTCTGCTGGAAAGTCCAAAAAGAAGAAGGGCAATAAGAATAAGAAACCTCTAATTCCTAGACCTTCTAAGAAGATAGCCAAACAGAAGGGCAAGATCGAAGCTGACAAAGGCAAGGGAAAGCGTTTCCACTGCCAGAAGGATGGGCACAGAAAAAGGAACCGCCCAGAGTATCTTGCTTCTCTGAAGGACAAGAAGGATAGACGTTTAGAAGGTATGTATGTGTCTTGTTATTTAGATTTTGATGATACTCATAGTTCATCTACAGCTTGGGTTTTAGATACTGGTGTTAGTTCTCACATTACATCTGATGTGCAGGAACTAGCAAATAGTAGCAGCTTGCAGTCACAAGATATTAGACTCCGGGTTGGCAATGGCTCAACTGTTGAAGCTTTAGCCATAGGATCTAAATCTTTATACATGTGTAGACATGTTTTGTATTTAAATAATGTTTTGCATGTGCCTGATGCTTTTAAGAACATCATTTCCATATCTAGTTTGACTAAAAAAAGTTATGAATTTTAGTTCATAAATGATGTTTGCAATATTTATTTTGGAAATAAATATGTTAGCTCGGGCTATATGTATGATGGACTTTATTATTTAGATAATAATGTTAAATACAAATCTAATGCAAGCAATCTAAATGCATGCAATGCCATGATGAAAATCAACCCCAGTTCAAAATATATTTGGCACTTAAGAGTAGGTCATGTTGCAGAAGATAGGATTGCAAAGCTGGAGAAAATGGGGATTTTATCCTCATTGGGTTTTGAACCTACTCCAACTTGTGAATCCTGCCTTTAAGGCAAAATGACTAGATCACCTTTTGTTGGACTAGGGCTAAGAGCTGAAAATATTTTGGAATTGATACATAGTGATGTATGTGGTCCATTTTAAGGAAATGGTTAGAGGCAGTTTTCATTACTTTATTACCTTTACAGATGATAAATCAAGGTTTGGGTATTTGTATTTGATGAAATACAAACATGAATCCTTTGAAAAGTTTAAAGAATTTAAATGTGAAGTAGAAAATCAAACAGGAAAAAGTATTAAGACTCTTCGATCAGATCGTGGAGGTGAATACTTAAGTACTGAATTTGATGAACACTTGAAAGAGCATGGCATTGTCTCCCAACTTGTCACACCCTACTCTTCTGTAAGATGTAACATGATCCCGTAGTACACCTAATGAATTACCGTACTTCGCCTACCGATAACCCATTAGATATACTACAAGGGATTTTAAAACAATTTTCATGAAATTTAAATCATCGATTAAAATCTGGTGTTATAAATTTTTTTTCAAAATTTTGACAAAGTGCTGGCTATGTTTTGAAAAAATAGTTCTTCAAACCTGAAAAGGAAAACACACCCAATATGTTTTCTCAAATACGACTCCAATAACTTCATTTCAACTCACAATTTAAATCTCAATAATCAAATCAATTCATTTTCAAACTAACCTCATCATAAAAGAAACATTTCATTGATTACAAGACTCAAAATTTAATATTACAACTATTCAGATAAATGAAACGTCAAATTTACATTTAATTACATACCAAAATATTTTACAAGAGTTTTTATACAACTACTCAAATAATTTACATACATATTATTATATGCATACATCAAAACCTGTGTACATGGGTAAGCCTGGAGCTTATCTGAATGTATTTTCAAAAAAGCTTACTCAATTTCTCTATGCTCTTTTCACCTGCGACAGCATACAAAGCTATCGCTGAGTGGTGAACTTAATGGTGCACAACTATAATTTAAAACATAGTACAATATACCTTAACAAAAATTAAAGCAAATAATTTGGAAATCTGGATACTCGTCAAATTTCAAAACTCAAAATATTCATTGCCAATAATATAAATTATTTGTATAAAATAACTTGGATCGTGAAATTCAATTTATCAAATCACAACCAAACGTGTTAGGTAATTCCAACAAAATCAATTATACATAAATCATAATTGAAATCACAATTCTTTACTATTCAAAACCTTTCTTTATCTCACTAACTGTGTAAGACTAATCCGCAAGGGCCATCTTTGGGGTGATTCTAACTCCCTATGGTCGGGGAGGTCGAATCGGATTCTAACTCCCTATGGTCAGGGAGATAAAATCATCGTGCACAGTACACATCACAATAATGAGACTTCCAAAAGGCCCATAATATAAAAAACTTAGATCTAACCTCTAATAAGAGGAGAATCTAAGCCTGTGCACATACCATGATAATCAAAACACAACTAACTCCATTGTCTTCTCAACAAATGAGAGAGACGGGTAATAACCTAGTCAAGTATCTATAGTGAGATATAAAACAATATCACAATCCCTTTTAGTGAGCATAAATCGCAATACAATTCGATTCAAAGTTAATCCAATATCCAATAATTTTTATGCTCATCACAATTCAAATCATAAATTTATATTTTTCCATGCAAATTGCTCATCACAATTCAAAACATGTTCCATCACAATTTTCCAAAACATAATTTATTCAATCCACAACAATGCTTAATACTTATGGAAATACCATTTTACAAAGCTAAATTCATACATACTATAAAAATTTCAATAATCATTGAATTAAATCCAATGCTTATTAAACATAATACATAAGAAAAATATGTCATTTAATCATACGAACATTCAGAATAAAATAAGTTAAAAACTAGTTGTGCACAAACCTCTGATAAATGTCTCTTGGTCCTGACTCAGTGTTTCCTTCTCCTCCCCTGAGTCTTTGTTAACTGAAACACACAATTTGAAGTGTTTTAGCACTCATTTAAACTGTCTCTAACAATAAGGCTTAATAATTAATTTATTGAATTCTATTATTTTCCTTAGTCAACCTAAAATGTTAACCCTCGATGCACTCTAGGTGAATCAAGTTTAATGTTACCAATATGTCACATTTTATAGCCTTTTTGTATTGGTATATGTTACCAATTTCATTTTCAACTATATTTCATTTTATTGCAATTTGCCGGATTTCGGTATACTAATTTGACCAAGCCGGATGACCTAGTTCCCTTGGTTTTCGGGTTTCGGTCAAAACTACAAACTTGTAAATCTATGTCTTATTGCACGGGGGTAAAATTTCAGGTTATTTTGAGTTGTGTAGACTAAGTTATGGTCAATTTACCAATGTTGGACAGAATACACCAAAAAGGCAACTTTAGGTCATTTTTAGGTCACTTTTAGTTCGGCCAGTTTTGGTACCTGAATTTGTACAAGCTATTTGGCTTGGTTTTGGCCATTTCTGTTCTTTGGCGTCTTCATAAGAATTGTAGATATAGGTCTAAACTATTCATAGTAAAAATTTCAGGTCATTTAGACCTATTTTGAGTGAGTTATGGCCAAAACACTAACTACTGCCCAAATAGTCAATTTTCAGGCTTTCAAGTCACTAATCCGGATTTGGTTATTTTTCAAGTCACCTTTTAGGCAGAATTTTGGAAAGCTTCCTTCATGAAAGTTGGCACATTTTGTGCCTAGTTTCACCTCCAATTAGTCTCATACCAGTTAGACTCACAAACTTAAGGTTCTAAGCCAAAACACACACTGTCCTACTACACACTTCTCATCACTTACCAATTACATATTCAACACTTACCAAACTACTTCCTTCATGCCAATTCTGGTTTGTACCTTACCATTAACACCTTTAACAACACATTTTTGGTCATTTTGGATAGCTTGTAATCATTCTCAATATGCACACTATAAAACAGAATTTTCCAAAGTTCATTTACACCATTTAACCACATGAACATACCCCATTTACATACCCAATTCCAAACCATTATACACATATCTATACTGCCATCAATAACAACATCTTAAACAACCATAAACAAGTAAAAACAAGCTACATTTACTGAATTTTCATGGCTGCCAAAATATACATCTCCATTAAAACATCAAACTTCAAAAATTCTTCCATAAATCAACTACCCACAACCTTGGTTACACTTTTAATGAAACAAGAATTGAAAGCACTTACTTACCACTTTTGAAGTTCTTTAAAACCTCACCCAAACTTAACTTTCTTGCTCCTAGTATGCTGCCGAAGGTATGGGGGTCAAGTTTAATGAAGGGAGCTTAAGGTTTTTATGGCTAAATCATCGTGCATGGAGGTGTTTTCACTTTAGCCATGGGAGCTTTCATGGGAGAGATTCGGCTGGTGCAAATTCTGGAGGTTGAAGATGACTTATGCTGTCATATTTGTGATATTTTAATGTCCACTAACTTCACTTAGTGGAGCACTAAGTGTGGTTAAGATTAATTAATCCAAAGTTTCACAATTCCCACTTTTTACCTCATTTCTTTTTCTATTTAAATTATGTACCACCATTTTAATTTTTCATGACATTTTCAAAGTGTAATATCATTTATTTTTAATGGACATTTAGGTCAAAAGACAACTCGGGATGTCAAATGACTACAATGCCCCTATTCTGGTTGCATTCCTGATTTTTCGGTAATACCAATTTTTGTCGTTTTCTCGATTTCTCGTTTTTTTTTTGTACTAATTAATTAATTTTTCTTTGATATTTCTAATGACATTTATACTTCAATAGATGTTCATTTAAGTCTTAAAAATATTTTCTAGGGTTCCACGTGGTCCAGGGCTAGTCAACGGTCCACGCCGCAACTTCCTAGTGCGGTCACCCATCGCTATGGTTTTCGGCTCGTTTAACTTGATTACATTTCATTGCTATTATTTTTCCTTTGTTTTTCTTGTATTTTCTTTTCTTAAATTTCATTATTTTATGTCTCCTCACTAATATTTAAGTGTAGTTCTAGGCATCCTAGCTATGCCGACCACATCGTCACTGCACAAAGAGAACGACATCCGAACATAGGGGTGTTACACAACTGACCCCTCCAGGAATGCCACAACTGAATGGTGTATCTGAAAGGAGAAATTATACACTATTAGATATGGTACGCAGTATGATGAACTACACTGATATGCCAATCTCCTTTTAGGGATTTGTATCACACCCTACTTCTCGTAAGATGTAACATGCTCCCGTATACACCTAATGAATTACCGTACTTCGCTTACCGATAACCCATTAAATATACTACAAGGGATTTTAAAATAATTTTCTTACTTTTAGAAATGGTGAGCATTTTCTAATAGGTATTAAAATCATTTACTTCAAGTTGAAAATTAGTTAAAATTTTTGATCCATTTTATTTTTCCGCAAATTCTATAAAAATTTTGGCAGAGTTCCGTTTGTATTTTGAGAAAACAGTTCTTCAAATACATGAAAAAAAAGCACTTCCAATAATTTTTCCACCTCTTCTTCAAATTCACAATCAATCTCAACCATTTTCCCAAATTTCTAAATTCAACAATTCTCAAGTTACTATCAATCACTATCATTCATTCATATTTCATTAATGATAAACAATTTTTATATATATACAACATACTAAAATTTACATTCAGAAAATCCAAACTAAAATTTATTACAAATTTTATACAACTTTGCACAAGCTGCTCAAGACCCATTTTCACATGTCCATACATTTACGTACATTACATACATTAAAATAAACTTCTACAACAGGGTATAAAATATACCCGATATAACTTCAAGCTGATAGATCCTCAATCCTCAGCAGCTCAGTCTGCTGCTCCTCTAGTCTCTATATCTGCAACAACATACAAAGCTATCGCTAAGTTGTGAACTCAGTGGTGCATAAACTAATAATTTAAAACTTAATACAAATTATTCTTAACAATTCATAATGAGTAAAAATTTAAAATTTCTAAATTCTTCAAAATCCATGACAAACAAAAATCATTACTTTCATTCATGCAAATTATTCATTTGAATAACATTTTGATCAACTAATAACTACTTATTTACATCTCTTTTGAATTCTGAAACAAAACAAAGACATTTTGAATCACTAACAAATTATTTATTTCAATCACAATTTATCAAATTATGCATAATTTAAAGGGCGTTGCCAACAATTCACACAATTTATCTCATGGCCCAAAATTCAAATAGATGTCGTGTTGTATACCACGACATTTCACATTCTCCCAATAACCGAGGCTGAAAGGGAGAAACAAAGACTAGCTAGTATATATGAGTACTCATTCAAAATTCAAATTCTTTCCCAACTAGCAAGCCAGAGAGGAAGATACTCACCCCATCTAGTGGAGGAGATATCTCACTAGACAAGCTAATGAGAATTCACAATAAATTTTGCCATGTCAACTATAGTTTCAAATCATATTCAAAACAATTTCTATTTACAAAGTGTTTACACATCATTAACATATTTAATCATCATAAATTCATGCTCAAGGTTGGCAACACATCAAACTTAAAATTTATAATCCTCAAAATAATGAAAATAATCCTTAAATGCATAAGAAAATTTATATTCAAATTGTACAATTTCATTCAATAAATTAAAATTCTCAACACAACAAGAATCATAAATCATACCATAAATTTATTTCAAATCAATTTGGAATTGAAAAATAACAAAAGAGTTAGTTGTGTACAAACCTTAAACGAGTCGCCTCTTGGCCTTTACTCAATTCCTCGAGTTCTTTCCCAGTGTTCCTTTCAACGGAAACACACAGTTTCACAGTGTTTCAGTATCAGAACTCATCATTAGTCCAAAAATAAATTTACATTCACTTATACCTAGCTCTAATGTGCTAAACTTGACGTTCTTTAAATTTTTGTGCTTCGGGTTACAATTCACTACACTATTCAAGTCAAATTGTTGACTTTCTAAGGCTTAATAGGTATGGGAATTCCAACTTCACCCACATACCATATTTTGGTCGCTAAATTTGTTGGTTTTGGTTGTTTATTCAAATTCTAAGTCTTTTAGGCAAATTTGATAATTTTCATTTTTGGTGTCTAAGGTTGCACTGTTCCATTGGTCATTTTACTCTTAGAATTTGGCAAAACTTTCTTCATAGAAAATGTTCCCTATTATCTTAAGTTTATTCTCCTTTTTAAATCACTCCAATTAGAGTTTGTAGCTCAAGTTATAGCCATTTGAACTATGGCTGCTGGATTGAACTTAACCCAAAATTCTGGGCAATTTTTTTGTGCTGGTTGTTTTGGGTCACCGAATTAGTGTGGCCAAATGTCTTGGTTAATGGCATAATTTGAGTTTGTGTTCTCCATGAAAGTTTTAGGTCTATATCTCATCTAACCACTGGTAAACTTTCACATCATTTATACCTTTCTAGCTCAAGTTATGACCAAATGAAAAAATACTATTCATTTGGTCATTTTGTATAGGCAGACTGTGATTTTTCAAGTTTGGTTAATTTGTTCACTAGGTTTTGGTCACCTTTTGGGCATGCTTCCTGAATGAAAATTGTGTCATTTAGTGTCTATTTTCATTCCCAATTGGTCTCATAGCAATTGGACTTGTAAAATTTCATTTTTGGTCCCTCAAAGGTAACTTGGTCATGTTGCCAACAGCATGACCACACTCAATCCGAATTTGGCCTTAACTCCAACCATTCCAACACACTTCATTTGGTCACACATGACCATTTCTCACTTCACATTAGGTCAAAAACATCATTTACCACTTCTTTACAATTTTTGTATCTAAACCCTAAGTCCAAAACCCTAACTACACTAGTAATTACATTTAACCAAATCCAAGCATCTCAACATCACCTTTACATTCATATAAGCTTGCCTACACTTATTATCCAATCAAATTCATGCACTACCATAGCAAACCCTAGCTGATCAAAATCCATGTTTAGTCCTCTAACAATTAATTTCATTTCATTTTATGCATATTTCTAATTTAACTAAGCTATAAACACAACTAATTCAACTAAAAAATCAAATTTAATATACTAAACTTAGTGCATAATTTCTTTCCTTCAAACTTCTTCCTTTTTTTTTTTTTTGTCAAGTCCTCTATCAAAGCTTGAAATCAAGGTTTAGGATTATCTAGTTGACAGTTAGGTCAGGAGTCAACTCTCGGGGTCAATTGACCAAATTGCCGCTCACCGGTTCAACCCGGTTTGCAAATAATTCAATATTTCTTCCAGTTCCCTGACCTAATTATTTGACTGACTTAACAATTTTTTTTCATGATTTTCTCTTTTCCACTGTGTTCGTAATGGTCCTAAGGACCGCGGCGTCACATTTTACGATTCAAAATTCGAGTTTAAATCGACTTCGCAGTCGTTCCCGAGAAGGTCACCCATCGCTGTGACTCTCGGCTTGTTTAACTTCTTATGTTCTGTTTTTCTTATTTATACTTAACTAATTGACAATTACTAATTATTTGTGTTTATGGATTATCTAGTTGTCTTAAGTGTGGTTCTAATCCCCTTAATTGTCCGGACCGACTCCGGTCACCGAAATAGTGAAATATACCAGGCTATGCAAATAGGGGTGTTACAATTCTCCCTCCCTTAAAATAATTTTGTCCTCGAAATTTTACCTGGTATCAGTCTCTGAACAGTTATGGGTGCTGTCTCCTCATGTCCTATTCACACTCGTAAGTAGTTTCCTAGCCTGAATGATGGTTCCTTAGCACTTTAACCAACACTATTTACTCATCGATTGCTCACCTCGTGTGCCAAGTTTCTTATGAGCCTCTACCATAAGTTAGATTCAATATCATTTCAAATTTAGAGGTAAGCAAATCTGTGAGCTAGTGGATCCACTCTTTCTAGGACCTCGTATGATCCTTATGGGTGATAACTTAGTTCTTCAGTTTAGTTTAAAATATTTTAGTTTTTTTTCTTATTATTGTTTTAGCAATCATTTTCCTTTGTGGTCTTTTTTTTTTTTTTAAATGACCTTGTTGGTCATATATGAACTGCTTATCTCTTTCTTGGCCATAGGTCCATAACCATTATCTTACCATCTCCATTTATGACTAAGGCTTATGTGCCATTTTCCACTATCTTGTTTTTTTCTTTCATTCCACAACTTAACTTTAATTATTTTATTTCTTAATCTAATCTTCTTCCTTAACTTGACTGTCGAGTTGTAATTTAGCACCTCTTATCGTCCTTAACAAATTCACTATACTTCAATATTACTCTAATTTGGTCCTTTGACCATTCTAGTTAACACTTTTACTAATATTCATAACGTTTCTTTATTACATTCGCACTAACTATTCTAATTTTTACTTCCACAACTCTTTTATCTATCAATATTCTATAGCTTATTTTCCGATGGTTTACGATCATTACCCTTTATATATATATATTTTTTAACCATAAAAAATTTTGTAATCTTAAGAAGAGAGTCTACCGGACTCTCCTGTTACCCATGCTATTCAAAAGTTTCGCTTAAATTCTAATCTAATCCTTATGATCCGCACAATAAAATTGTGCTCTTCTTAAAGAATACCTGGCCAACTAGTTCCTATCGAATTACTGTTATCAGTAGAATATCATTTCTTAATTATTTTATAAGTTATAATTGTCATCCATAGCATCCTGTCTCTTCTAGGGGAACAAAATTATATTTTGTGTCTTACTGCTACACAAATAGAATACTGTTCCTTACTAAACTTTGAGCAAAAGATCCATTACAATATCAAAACAACTACAAACCCCACATCGGAGACTGGATGACTTAGCCCTATAGATGTTATTTTTAAATTTTTACTATGCTAAAATCTCTAGCCTCATAACAATTCTTGATGTACTGTAATTCATGCTAGGGTAACGGAGTCTTTAACTCTCACTACCTTGCAAGCATGATCTTTTGATATTCTAATTATAGAGTTTTAAATCCCAGATTAGGATTTTCAAACTCAGTTATAGTAATAAAACTATCTTCTGGTATATTTATACCAGAGCAAAAGTCTTTTATAACTATTCTTAGCCTTATGTACTATTGGGTAGTACGTAGCTCTACACAATAAATCTCAAGTCAGTACTGTAATCTGCAGCTTACAGCACAAACATCAATAATATTGCATAGTTACTACGATACATCCCAATAGATCAATCTTCCCTATGTCTTATTTCTTTCAAATCCACTGATATCTTAAACTTATTTTGATTATGGTACTTACTGATATTTATCAATAGTAGTACCTTTACTTCCATCTAGGGTAGATATATTGTTATAACTTACTTTTAGGTCCTCTTGCATTACCTAATTAGGTTTACTAATTAACTTTATAATTTATCATAGTATAGGAGGTGTCTCTCACTAGAAACTTTTCTAAAATTAATTCTAATCATGCTTATTATCGTAATTCTTATCCTAAAATACTAATTACTAATACATTAAAATTTATCTCCATGCAAGGGAATAGCAGTAGAACATATAATTTTAGCATTAGCATATAAATAAGTAGAGCCGAAATCAAATAGTACATAATTATTCCTTTCACAAGTTAAGAACATACCGGCAACTACATTTGAAGTCTCTACTTCTTCCCCTCGATGCATGGCGTTCCCTCTTTCTAATGTATTCTTCTGCTCGGGTTGGTTCATTGTGCGAGGATTACCTGAAGTGTTGTCTCTACTTCTGCCTCTGACCCTACTGACTATTAATGAGCCTCTAAAATCAGAACCTTGGACTGATTCCTTTGGTGTAGTATGTGGCATAATTCGATGTGAGCTAGTACAATCTCAGGCAAAATGTCCAATTTCACCACAATTGAAGCAGGCTCCAGTGACCCTATGGCATATACCCCCATGAAATTTTCCACAAACGTCATAGAGATGGGTAGGGTAGGAACTTCTGGTTCTTTAATGAATGGTTCTTGATTGCTTCCGCCTTGAAGATCCGCCTCTGTCATACTTAGGAGCTCGGGGTCCCTCAACATATTTTCTCTTTCCTAAATTACTACCCAAACTTTGACCGATGGGTTTCCCACTTTTCTCTTTTTCATGCTGCTCTTGAGGGGGTTGGGTTTGTACTTGGGCCTAGGCTGACAGATTATCAGCCATTTGCTGAAAGAACATGGCCATGTGCTGGGCCGTTTGTGCATTAATTTGTATAGAAGGGACTAGTGCAGTTAGACCTCCAACGCTCTGCGAAACTGGGGCCTCTCATTGTACGTTAGCTGTATCAGACTGCTCTACCATTTTATCCCTCTTGTCCATATCTATTCACGGGATTTTTTTTTTCTATTTCCTGTACACCCAACATAAGGAGATTTCTCCCCGTTAGTTCATATTTATGATGTAAATGTACTGTATGTAACAAATATGGACTTTGAGCAGTTGTACTTAATAAGGAAAGACACAAATTTTCAAGTTAAAACATACTTCAAAATTTTTGCTCTGATACCACTAAAACATATCACACCCTACTCCTCGTAAGATGTAACATGCTCCCGTAGTATACCTAATGAATTACCGTACTTTGCCTACCGATAACCCATTAAATATACTACAAGGGATTTTAAAACAATTTTCTTACTTTTAGAAGTGGTGAGCATTTTCTAATAGGTATTAAAATCATTTACTTCAAGTTGAAAATTAGTTAAAATTTTTGGTCCATTTTATTTTTTCGCAAATTTTATAAAAATTTTGGCAGAGTTTCATTTGTATTTTGAGGAAACAATTCTTCAAATACCTGAAAAAAATAGCACTTCCAATAATTTTTCCACCAGTTCTTCAAATTCACAATCAATCTCAACCATTTTCCCAAATTTCCAAATTCAACAATTCTCAAGTTACTATCAATCACTATCATTCATTCATATTTCATTAAAGATAACACAATTTATATATATATATACAACATACTAAAATTTGCATTCAGAAAATCAGAACTAAAATTTATTACAAATTTTATACAACTTTGTACAAGCTGCTCAAAACCCATTTTCACATGTCCATACATTTACATACATTACATACATCAAAATAAACTTCTACAACATGGTATAAAATATACCCGATATAACTTCAAGCTGATAGATCCTCAATCCTCAACAGCTCAGTCTGCTGCTTCTCTAGTCTCTATATCTGCGACAGCATACAAAGCTATTGCTGAGTGGTGAACTCAGTGGTGCATAAACTAATAATTTAAAACTTAATACAAATTATTCTTAACAATTCATAATGAGTAAAAATTTAAAATTTATAAATTCTTCAAAATCCATGACATACAAAAATCATTATTTTCATTCATGCAAATTATTCATTTGAATAACATTTTGATCAACTAATAACTATTTATTTACATTTCTTTCAAATTCTGAAATAAAAAAAAGACATTTTGAATCACTAACAAATTATTTATTTCAATCACAATTTATCAAATTATGCATAATTTAAAGGGCATTGCCAACAATTCACACAGTTTATCTCATGGCCCAAAATTCAAATAGATGACGTGTTGTACACCACGACATTTCACATTCTCCCAATAACCGAGGTTAAAAGGGAGAAAGAAAGACTAGCTAGTATATATGAGTACTCATTCAAAATTCATATTCTTTCCCAACTGGCAAGCCAGAGAGGAAGATACTCGCCCCATCTAGTGGAGGAGATATCTCACTAGACAAGCTAATGAGAATTCACAATAAATTTTTCCATGTCAACTGTGGTTTCAAATCATATTCAAAACAATTTCTATTTACAAAGTCTTTACACATCATCAACATATTTAATCATCATAAATTCATGCTCAAGGTTGGCAACACATCAAACTTAAAATTTACAATCCTCAAAATAATGCAAATATTCCTTAAATGCATAAGAAAATTTATATTCAAATTGCACAATTTCATTCAATAAATTAAAATTCTCAGCACAACAAAAATCATAAATCATACCATAAATTTATTTCAAAACAATTTGGAATTGAAAAATAACAAAATAGTTAGTTGTGCTCAAGCCTTAAACGGGTTGCCTCTTGGCCTTGACACAATTCCTAGGGTTCTTTCTAGGTGTTCTTTTCAACTGAAACACGTAGTTTCACAGTGTTTGAGTATCATAACTCATCATTAGTCCAAAAATAAATTTACATTCACTTATACCTAGCTATAATGTACTAAACTTGACGTTCTTTAAATTTTTGTGTTTCGGGTTACTATTCACTATACTATTCAAGTCAAATTATTGACTTTCTAAGGCTTAATAGGTATGGGAATTCCAACTTCACCCACATACCACATTTTGGTCATTAAATTTGTTCGTTTTGGTTGTTTATTCAAATTCTAAGTCTTTTAGGCAAATTTGATAATTTTCAATTTTGGTGTCTAAGGTTGCACTATTCCATTGGTCATTTTACTGTTGGAATTTGGCAAAACTTTCTTCATAGAAAATGTTTCCCATTGTATTAAGTTTATTCTCCTCTTTGAATCACTCCAATTGGAGTTTTTTAGCTCAAGTTATAGCCATTTGAACCATGGCTGCCGGATTGAACTTAACCCAGAATTCTGGGCAATTTTTTTGTGCTGGCAGTTTTGGGTCACCAACTTGGTGTGGCCAAATGACTTGGTTAATGGCATAATTTGAGTTTGTATTCTTCATGAAAGTTTTAGGTCTATATCTCATCTAACCACTGGTAAAATTGTAGGTCAGGTAGACCTTCCTAGCTCAAGTTATGACTAAATGAACAAATACTATTCATTTGGTCAGTTTGTACAGGGCAGACTGTGATTTTTCAAGTTTGGTCAATTTGTTCACTAGGTTTTGGTCACTTTTTGGGCATGCTTCCTGAAAGAAAATTGTGTCATTTAGTGTCTATTTTCATTCTCAATTGGTCTCATAACAATTGGACTTGTAAAATTTCATTTTTGGTCTCTCAAAGGTAACTTGGTCATGCTGCCAGCAGCTTGACCACACTCAATCCAAATTTGGCCTTAACTCCAACCATTCCAGCACACTTCATTTGGTCACACATGAACATTTCTCACTTCACATTAGGTCAAAAACATCATTTACCAATTCCTTACAATTTTTGTCTCTAAACCCTAAGTTTAAAACCCTAACTACACTAGTAATTACATTTAACCAAATCCAAGCATCTCAACATCACCTCTACATTCATATAAGCTTGCCTACACTTATTATCCAATCAAATTCATGCACTACCATAGCAAACCCTAGCTGATCAAAATCCATGTTTAGTCCTCCAACAATTAATTTCATTTCATTTTAAGCATATTTCTAAGTTAACTAAGCTATAAACACAACTAATTCAACTAAAAAATCAAATTTAATCTACCAACCTTAGTGCAGAATTTCTTTCCGTCAAACTTCTTCCTTTCTTTTTTTTTTTTTTTCATCAAGTCCTCTATCAAAGCTTAAAATCAAGGTTTAGTGTTGGAGGTTTAACTTTCTATGGTGGGATTTAGGGTTTGTCTAAGCTCAAAATGAGCTTTAATGGTGTTTTAAGTGAGGGAGAGGGTGAGAGAGGGAGTTAGGCGGCAACATGGGAAAGATTGATTTTTTTTTTCTTTTCTTTTCTTTTCTTCTTTTTATGTCTTAGGAAGACCAAAAATCAAATTAAACAAATTTTTAATTATGACATTTATGGCATCATGTATGATGTCATGCATGATGTCATCTCCCTACACCTTTTTCATTTTCACTCTTTTTTTTTCTATTAGTTCTTTAATTTAATTCCTGACTCTGAAATTTTCTTTTCTCCAATTTTATTTGATAGTTAGGTCAGAAGTCAGCTCTCGGTGTCAATTGACTAAATTGCCCCTCGCCGATTCAACCTAGTTTGCAAATAATTTAATATTTCTTCCGGCTCCCTAACCTAATTATTTGACTGACTTAACAATTCTTTTTTGTGATTTTCTCTTTTCCACTGTGTTCGTAATGGTCCTAAGGACCGTGGCATCATATTTTACAGTTCGAAATTCGAGTTTAAATCGACTTCGCAGTCGTTCCCGAGAAGGTCACCCATCACTGTGACTCTCGGCTAGTTTAACTTCTTATGTTCTGTTTTTCTTATTTATACTTAACTAATTGGCAATTACTAATTATTTGTGTTTATGGCTTATCTAGTTGTCTTAAGTGTGGTTCTAATCCCCTTAATTGTCCGGACCGACTCCGATCACCGGAACAGTGAAATATACCAGGCTATGCAAATAGGGGTGTTATAATTTGGATTAGAATTAGCTTTCATATTTTGAATAGGATTCCATCAAAATCAATTTCTTCCACACCTTATGAGATATGGCATGGAAGAAAATCGAGACTTAAGCATATTAAGATTTGGGATTATCCAGCTTACATTAAAAAGTTGAACACTGATAAATTGGAAACCAGATTAGAAAAAGGTCGATTTGTTAGGTATACAAAATAAAGTTTTGGATATTATTTTTATTTGCCTATATCACAAAAGGTTGTGGTAAGTAGAGATGCTATATTTCTTAAACGACAGTTTATTCAAGAAGGAGGCAAAGGAAGGCAAGTAAAGTTAGAATTGGAGAATTCTGACCAACCAACAGATCAAATGGATATAGATTCATCTAGTCAACATATACTTATTGATGAAACATCTACAGCAATTCCTCGCAGATCAACTAGGATATCTCACCCACCAGTGAGATATGGTTTTCTTCGTGAAGATGAACAAGAGTTGTTTAGTCATGAAGAAGTGGATCATGGAGATGATCCTCTTACCTATGAAGAAGCTATATCAGATATAGATTGCTCAAAATGGATTGAAGCTATGAAATTTGAAATTGATTCCATGCATAAGAACAAAGATTGGGACCTTATTGACCCACTTAAAGGTATTGCACCTATAGGGAATAACTAGGTTTTCAAGAAGAAAATTGATTTTGATGGAAAGGTAGAGACCTATAAAGCAAGGCTAGTAGCAAAAGTGTTTCACCAAAGGCAAGGATCTATTAGTAATAGCTACATACTATGATTATGAGATTTGGCAGATGAATGTCAAAACAACTTTTCTCAATGGATACATTGTTGAAAACATTTTCATGGAACAACCAAGGGATTTTGAATTCCAAGGTATGCAAGCTAAAGCGATCCATTTATGGGTTAAAACAAGCTTCGAGGAGTCGGAACATCCATTTTGATGAAGCCAGTAAGTCATTTGGTTTTATAAAAAATGTGGATAAACCATGAGTACATAAGAAGGTTAGTGACAGTGCTGTCACTTTTCTTGTCTTATATGCGGATGACATTCTGTTGATAGGTAATGACATAGGTATGTTGACAACTGTCAAGGTATGGTTGTCAAATACATTGTCTATGAAAGACTTAGAGGAGGCAACCTATTTTCTTGGATTTTGCATCTATAAAGATAGAGCAAAAAAATAATAATAATTAGTTTATCCCAAATTTTATACTTGGAAAAAATGTTAAAGAGGTTTAACATGCTTGATTCCAAGTGAGAATTATTACAAGTGAGACATGGTATCCAACTTTCTAAAGAGATGTCTCCAAAGATACCAGAAGAATGAGATAAAATGGCCAAGATTCCATATGCTTTGACTATTGGAAGTTTGATGTATGCAATGATGTGTACTAGGCTGGATATTGCATATGCTATTAGTTTGACTAGTAGGTTTCAATCCAATCTAGATTTAGAATACTGGATAGCTGTCAAGAATATCCTTAAGTACTTGAGAAGAACTAAGGATTTATTCTTGATTTATGGAGGTGGTGACTTGCAATTGGATGGTTATACTGATTCTAATTTTCAATCAGATATCGATGATAGAAAGTCTACCTCTGGGTTTGTGTTCATTTGTAATGGAGGTGCAGTCAATTGAAAGAGCTCCAAATAGAGTATGACTATTGATTCCACTACAGAGGCTGAGTACATTGTTGCATCAGATGCTGCAAAAGAAGCTATTTGGATAAAGAAGTTTGTGATAGAACTTGTACTACTTCCTTCCATTAAGTCAGCAGTTCGTCTCTACTGTGACAATAATGGAGCAGTCATACAGGCTAGGGAACCCCAGTCTCACCAGAAATCTAAACACATAGAAAGGCGCTGCCATATTATCAGAGAGATAGTTGGGCGAGGCGATGTAGCCATGCAGAAAATAGCATTAGCTAAAAATCCAACTGATCCATTCATGAAGCCTATGTCACAAGCTCAGTTAGACTAACATCTTGAGAAGATGGGTCTAAGATATTGAAATGAATGGCTCTAGTGCTAGTGGGAGATTATTAGTAGTATGCCCTAGAGCATATCATTTTGTATGTATCTAGTACATATTTTATTAATAAAAGGCAATTTCACTTTTCCGTTTACATATTATATTTATGTGTAATAGAAAAGGTCCATTGATATTGTGTTAAAAATTCTATTCTTAAGCTGTTAAGAATATGAGTGATAGTATTTGTAGCACAAAGTATCATAAATTGGTTCACAATCTAGGATACTTCACCAAGGATATGACTTATCCAGAAAGATTGTGATCATGTTTATTCCCAAGGTATTTATATTAGATATAAATAAGATGGAGTTGTGAGTCTCATGCCATATAACAAACATGATAGGCACTTGTACATGATAAGTCGGCCGAACCAGTGACGCTTATGACAAGCACATGAAGTTTACTCTAGTCAATGCATTGTCATATATCATATCAGTGCATATATGTCACACCTTGCCCCTTAGTAAGATGTAACATGATCCCGTAGTATATCTAATGATTTACCATATTTCGCCTACCGGTAACCCATTAAATATTCTACAAGGGATTTTTAAACCATTTTCTTACATTTTGGAAGTGGTAAGCATTTTGGTAGGAAATAAAAAAATTTAATTGAAGTTTGAAAATTAGTTAAGATTTTTGTCCCATTTTATTTTTCCGTAAATTTTATAAAAATTTTGGCAGAGTGCCGTCTGCATTTGGGAAAAACAGTTCTTCAAAACCTGTGAAAAACACTTCCAAATAATTAATTTCAACCCCATTTGCAACCATCAAACTTCAAATCAACAGCAATAGCAATACTTTAATTCAAAATCCAAATTTCAAATCAAGAATTGATACCTCAAAACATTTCATAAACTCATGCACATTGTATTTTAAATATTTAATTTACATTCATAAGTTAATTTACATACGCAAAATCTCAAAAATAATATTGTTATATATTGACTGTATAACTGCTCAATCTATCTTAATACATATGACACTAAACCATTTACATCAAAATAATTACAAAGGTATTAACAAATACCCGTACAAAAATTCTTCAACTGTGCTCCTCTCTGACTGTAGTAGCTCACTCTGCTGCTATGTCCATTTCTCTATCTGCGACAGCAAAGAAAGCTATCGCTGAGTATAAAAATACTCAGTGGTGCACAATAAAATACAAAATGCGTAATATAAAACATTTATGAACAATTCATAATTCAAAAATCTCACAATCACATTTCAAAAATTTTCAAATCACAGTTATAGCAAATTATAATTTTCTACGCTTAATATAACACCAATTTAATCAAACAATTTAATAATCATAGTGTTGCCAATCAATAACACAATTTAGGCCATGACACAAAATTTTCAAACATGCCGTGTTGTACACCACGACAAGGCAAACTCACCCCACTAATCGAAATCAATGAGGGAGGTGGCTAGCTAGCTAATGAGTACTCATCCAAACTCATCTTAGACTGGCAAATCAGAGAGGGACGAATATAATGAAATATCAAAATCACCCCACAAGTGGAGGAGGAACATATTAATATTGGCATGCCAAGTGTGAATTAAAATAATTTAAATCAAGTTATTCAAATATTTTATACAAAACACAATAAATTTTCAAAGTCAAATTTCCATTCCCAAAGTGGCAACACAATAGTTCTCAAAACCCATAATTAACACAATGATTTCACAATGCATAACTAAATAAATTTTCTAAGAGAAAATGATAAATTAAGGTTTATTGTGCACAAACCTGACGTGAGTCGCCTCCAGGCCTTGACTCAGTCTCTTAGACCTTCCGAGTCTTTTTCAACTGAAACACGAAATTTATAGTATCTCAGTATCTTTGCCTCACAATAATTCCAATAGTTAATCCCAATATGCTTAAACTTATATTCTTGACAATTTTCATGTTGAGGTTACTATTTATAGTACAATTCAAGTCAAAATATTGACTTTCTTATGCTTAATAGGTATGGAAAATCCAATTATACCCACATACCACATTTTGGTTACCTAACTTGTTGGTTTTGGTTATTTTGTCAAAACTTAAGTCTTTTTGGTAAACTTTCAAATTTTCAGTTTTGGTAACCTATTTTGCACTATTCCATTGGTCATGATGCTGTTAGAATTTGGCCAAGTTTTCTTCATAGAAATTGTTCCTTATTGTCTTAACTTTATTTCCCTTTTTGAATCACTCCATTTGGAGTTTTTTAGCTCAAGTTATAGCCATTTGAATCATGGCTACCGGATTGGACTTACTCAGATTTCTGGGCAAATTTCTGGGTTCTGGCAGTTTTAGGTCACCAAATTTGGGTGGCTAAATGACTTGATTAAGAGCATAATTTGGGTTTGTGACCTTCATGAAAGTTTTAGGTCTATATCTCAGCTTTCTACTGGTAAAATTTCAGGTCATTTAGAACTGCCTAGCCCAAGTTATGGCCAAATGAACATGTTCATTTGGTCATTTTTGTACAAGTCAGATTGCCTAATCCAGATTTGGTCAATTTGTTCACTAGGTTTTAGTCACTTTTTGGACATGATTCCTAAATGAAAAATGTGTCATTTTGTGTCTAGTTTCATTCCCAATTGGCCTCACACCAATTGGACTTGTAAATTTTCAGTTTTGGTCCCTAAAAGGGACCTTGGTCATGCTGCTTGCATACTGCCCACATCCAATCAAAATCTCCACTCAATTCCAACACTTCCAACATACCCCAATTAGTCACAAATGACCATTTCTCACCTCAAACAAGGTCAAACACACCATTTGACCATTTCTCCAAATTTTGTCTCCCAAACCGTAGGTCCAAACCTTAGCTCACTTGATTTGTTACATTTAATTAGTTCCAAGCATACAAGCACAATTTCTCAACTCATTCAAGCTCTCTAACATGTTTAATTCAATCAAACTCATGCATTCTCAACTTAAACCCTGGCTGGCCTAAATTTCATATAGTCCTCGAAAGATGTTTTCATTTCATTTTAAGTATATTTCTAAGTTTATCCAACTATAAACACAATTAATTGAATTAGAAATTCAAGTTTAGCTTACTAACCTTGGTGTAGCTTTCCAATATTCACTTCCTTCAATTTTCCTTCAAATTTTCTCTTTTCAATCTTCTTAACAAGACTCAACTACAAGTTTCAACTAAGAAATATATAAATTTTATGGCTCAATTTTTGGGTTTAAGAAGCTTTTTAATGAGCTTCAATGGAGGAAGATAAAACAAGTGAGAGAGATGAGAGAAAGAAGTGGAATGGCAATGAAGAAAAAGACCCACAAAAATGATTTTTGTTTTAATTTAATTCCTTTTTTTTATTTGGTCACTTAAGTAGATAATTATCCCACTTTTTAAAATTTAAAATTAGATTTATTATGTCATGCAAAATGATGTCACTTTATTATTATTATTATTATTATTATTATTATTATTATTATTATTATTTTATTTTCTTTTTATTTTTCTTTAGTTCTTTAATTTAATTCCCAATTTTGAAATTTTCTTTTCTCCGATTTTATTCGACAGTCTAGTCAGGAGTCAGCTCTAGGGGAGAATTGACCAAATTGCCCCTCGCAGGTTCGATCCGGTTTACAATTAATTCAATATTTCTTTCGGATTACTGACCTAATTATTTGACTGGCTTAACAATTCTTTTTCATGATTTTCTCTCTTCCACTGTGTTCGCAATAGTCCTAAGGATTGCGGCGTCACATTTTACAGTTCAAAATTTGAGTTTAATCGACCTCGCAGTCATTCCTGAAAAGGTCATCCATCGCTGTGACCCTCGGCTCATTTAACTTCTTATGTTCTGCTTTTCTTATTCATACTTAACCAATTGACAATTACTAATTATTTGTTTTCAAAGCTTATCTAATTGTCTTAGACGTGGTTCTAATCCCCATAATTATCTGGATTGACACCGGTCACCGGAATAGTGAAATATACCAGATAATGCAAATAGGGGTGTTACAATATAATCTTTAGACCTAAGATAACACAATTATCTTGTATATAGGTGGTTTGAGTTTGATACTGCTTTCATACTTGTACTGTGTATGGGTATATGGGCATGTGTTGGCTCCTACTAGTTATATAAGGAGGTAGGTGTTGATCAAGATAGAATCTGTTACCCTAAATAAATAGGGATAAAATCCTATGTTCATTTAATTGTTCTTGATGTTTCAAGTTCCTGGCCAGGACAGACAGATTTAGTCAGAAAAGAGTTTCTGACAAGAAAATCTAATTAATCAATAACTAGAATTAAAAGAGAACATAATGTTCATAGTAAATGGGGTTTGACATTAACCATGACTCCAGCTCGAATTGGGATTTTGCAACGGAGAGATTCTAGTGCATGGTAACATATGATTAAAGGTTCATTTAAGGTATTCCTTATTACTGATTGGGTGGCCATGGCACACTATGCTAGGTGTCAACCATGGTCTATGAGATGCGTAAAATGGTTTATAGAAATAAATTATTATAAGAAAAAGTTATGATGATATTAAGAGTTAATATCATATCTCATTGCCAATTAGTGATGAGCCTAGTGAGTCACACGCATATACAAGTTAATCACCAAGTAAAATGTGATTTAATTGATTAATTAAATAGGTTTGGGTTGCAATGAAATTGCAAAGTCCCTAGCATGGTTTGAAACCAAATCAAGGTTATTGGATGTATAGTATAAGTAAAATTTATATTTAAAGTGTTTAAATATGAATTTAATTGCTAGAAATTAATTAATAGAGATTAATTAGTTAATTTATATTTGATATAAATTAATTTGAAGAGGAGAAACTATAATTTTGGGTTGAGAACTCAAATTAAAAGTAAGGGTAAATTGATCATTTCACATGGTGACATGTGGCATTATGAGATGGTGACACATGGCACCAAATGAGCTTGCCATTTGTCTTCTAATCATGCAAGATGATAAAAGTCAAGATTCAATCTACCTTTGATACTTGGCTTGATGAGATTAAGTCAACAAAAGTAAGATTAAATCTAGTAGTGACATATGGCAAGACGGTTAATGAGATTTTAACCTAAATATAAAAGGAAAAGAAAGAAGAAACCAAATCATTCTTCTTCCTCTCTTCAAAGTGGACGGCACCTTTGGAGAGTCCATCTCCTCTCTTCTTTTCTCACTTGATTTAAAGAAAAATCCATTGGTTTCTTTGAATTAAAATTGCTAGGAATTGTTTCTAGTGTTCTATGCACATATATAACCTCTCTAAAAGAAAAATCCCAAATTATAATCGGTTGGCAAGGCTTGAGAAGCAAAATTGTGAGTTGCCATTGGTGATCTTGGTGTGGACAAGCTAGAGGAACAACACTTGGGGTCCTAGGAGATTCCTAAAGATGTCAATTGCATCCATAGTGCATCAAAGATGTTTATGCCCAAATTCCTCTTTCAAACTAGGGTTTAATTGAATTAATTTGTTAATTCACAATCTTAAATGGCAAATGAAGATCCTAATACATATTAAAAGTATTTTAATATGCAATTGAGCATTGAAATTAATTAGGCACATAAGAGTTGTAGCATAATGCATGAAACCCTAGAAGAAAAATTTTTAAAATTCAATGCTCCAATGCACCAATTACCATGCTTCCGCTCCTTCATAGCTTGCCAATGGGATTGCCATGGTGAATCCAAAAATCCACTTATAATTTAGATTCCATAGTCGATGTTAGGTCTAGTTGCTATTACGTACCTCAAGCATCTAATAAGTTTTCTAAATTTTATTGCATCAACCAAATCACCGCTACCATCTTTGTAACACCTTCACTTTAGGTAGTCCATACATTCTACTATTCCAGTGACTAATGTCTGTCTGGACAGTCAGAATATCTAGAACTATATTTAAATTAGAGTGAGGAGTCATAAATAATTCAAATAATGACAAGAAAAATTAAGGAAAATTTTAAGAAATGAAATGCGAAGAGGTTAAATGAGCCTAAGCTATGACGATGGGTAACCCGAACAAAAAGCGGCTGTGAAAACAGTTGCTGACCCTAGACTCGAGGACAACCCTGTTAAATAATTTTTGAGACTCCAGTGAAGGATTATTGAGGCTTACAATGCAATAGAATGCCAAGAAAATATGAAGAAAATTTTATAAATTAGTACAGACAATTTTAACTTGGTAAGCAAAACGAAGGGCATTTTGATCATTTCACCTTCAGAGATGATTTTTCACCAACTTGTCCATTTAAGTGAGTGAGGTTTATGTCCTAAAATATGAATAAATATTTCTAAAAATTTAATTAAAAATGAGTAAAAGAAAGAAGAAAGAAAAACAAAATAAAACGAAATTAAAACTCAATTATGACATCATGCATGAGTCATGATGATGCAATTAAAAATTTTTCCACCAATCACATTTGAACAAGCTTAAATATAAAAGCCAAAGTAGAGATAAATTAAATAAAAAAAAAATTCTATTTCTCTTTCTTCTTCAACCTTGGCTGAAACCATCGCCTACATTCCTCCATTGATCATCTTTCATCAACCTTGCATAACCTTTGTTTCTCACCATAAAACCCCTAACCTTCTTCATTAAAACTTGCCATCTAACCTTGCTAAGGTGTTTGGATACCAAGAATCAAAGAGAAAGTAAAGATTTGGAAACCCTAGAAGCTTGCTTCAAGAGGTTAGTGCTAATTCTTTCCTCTTTTTCTCTCTATGCATGGTTAGGACTTTAAGTTAAGCTAGGAATTGTGAAAATTGAACCAAAATGTGCATGTTAGGGCAATCATAAATTTTTAGCATCCATGATGTAGGTTAGGGTTATGTGAATTTTCAATTAAATTAAAGTGATTGGTGATGAGCTTGATAAGTATATCTAAGTTAGAACCTCAATTTGTGTACGTGGGAGAGAATTGAAACTTTAGAAATTAAGGTTTGAGGCAAAATTAGGGTTTTGCCAAATTATGGATGAATTGGTGTTCTAATGATCAATTAGTGACCATTTGAGGTGAATTGACCTTAATTTGGAATGAATTGTGGCATTGAATGGTGAAATGGTTAAACTGCCCTATGTGCCAAAAATTCTAAACTTGAGCCCAGTGAGTTTGGGCAGCCATAAGTTAACTTGTGTAGCTTCAATTGGTGAAGATCAATTGGAGTGAAACTAGGGACATAATGCCACATTTTTTATGAAGAGATCGTGCCTAGAAAACTAACTTAAAGTGACCTAAAATTTTCCTAAATTTGGGTAATCAAAATCTGGACCTGGAAAAATGACCGTATAAACAGTGATTGTTCAAATGGCTATAACTTGGTGTAAAGAGGTCCAAATGACTGATTCTTGAACCCATGGAAAGACTAGACATAGTAGAACAAATTTTTTGAAGAATAGAAATCCAAATTCTGGCCATAACCTATTCAAACTGCTAACCAAAATTAGGACATCAAAACTGCTAGTACCAAATTTTCCCAGAAATTTTGGACAATGACCAATCTGGCCAGCTATAGTAAAAATGCCATAACTTGAGCTACAAAGCTCCAAATGGAGTGATTCAAAAAGGGAATTAAAATGTAGAGACATTAAGGAACAACTTTGATGAAGAAAGTTTAGCCAAATTCCCATTGTAGAATAGTCTAATAGAACAGTAAACATAAATGACCAAATCTGAAATTTTGAAATAACCTTTAATGAGCCTTGAATTGAAATTGGCAACCAATGCTAACAAATATAAAATCCAAAATGTGGTATTATAGTGCATTTAGAAATTGTATACCTATTAATTATGACAAAGTCAACATTTTGCATGAATAGTAATGTGAATAGTAACCTCCATAATATCAAATGCAAAGAACTAAACACATAACTTTGTTATTATGCCCTAGTATACCTAGTATGATTGGTTTGGATAGGTTGGCATGCCAATAGGGTTCCAATTGTAGTACTGCTTATGGCTTCATGCCATTTCGTGATTTATAGTATTTAGTGTCATTTTGTGATATTATGGCTTTTGGCCGTTTTGATACTCTTGATATACTTGGCTTTATGCCCAAAGATTATTATGGCTTGTTAGCCATTCTGTTGCACACCTGGCAGACACTATGTGACCGATGGTGTGACGGCCCGAGGTACTTAGTACCCAGTGCTAGTTTACCCATTTATCCAGTCTAATCAACTAGTATAGGTTACTTGAGCAGCTAAAATAAATCTTAAAAATTTACAATTTAATAATGAACATAAAAATCACTAAATTAAGAATATTTTGAAGAATTATTAAAAATTTAGTTTGCATGAAATAACAGCATAATTTTTTTCATTTATTTATTTACTTTATTTTTATTTTATATTGGCACCACTAAGCTGTATGCTTAGCGTGTCGCTTTTTGCCATGCATGTTAGTAGTATGCCCTAGAGCATATCATTTAGTATGTATCTTATATATATTTTTATTAATAAAAAGCATTTCCACTTTTCCGTTTACATAATATATTTATGTGTAATAGAAAAGGTCCATTGATATTTTGTTAGAAATATTATTCTTAAGTTGTTAGGAATAAGAGTGACAATATTTCTAGCACGAAGTATCATAAATAGGTTCACAATCGAGGATACTTCATAATAAGGACATGACTTATTCAGAAATATTGTATTCATGTTTGTTCCCAAGTTATTTATATGAGATATAAATAAGATGGAATGGTGAGTCTCATGCCATATAACAAACATGATAGGCACTTATAAATGATAAGTAGGCCGAACCAGTGACACTTATGACAAGCACATGGAGTTTACTCTTGTCAATGTTTTGTCATAAATCATATCAGTGCATATAATCTTTAGACCTGAGATAGCACAGTTATCTTGTATATAGGTAGTTTGAGTTTGATACTGCTTTCATACTTGTACTGTGTATGGGTATATGGGCATGTGTTGGCTCCTACTAGTTATATATGGAGGTAGGTGTTGATCAAGATGGAATCTGTTCCTCTAAGTAAATAGAGATAAAATCCTATGTTCATTTAATTGTTCTTGATGTTTCAAGTTCTGGCCAGACAGATAGATTTATTCGAAAGAGTTTACGATGAGAAAATCTTTTAATCAAGAACTGGAATTAAAAGAGAACATAATATTCATAGCAAATGGAGTTTGACATAAACCATGACTCGGCTTGAGTTGGGATTTTGTGCAGAGAGATTCTAGTGCATGGTAACATATGATTATAGGTTCATTTAAGGTAATCCTTATTACTAATTGGGTGGCCATGGCATGCTATGCTAGGTGTTAACCATGGTCTATGAGGTTCATAAAATGATTTAGAGAAATCATTTATGGTAAGAAAGAGTTTTGATGATATTAAGAGTTGATATCATGTCTCATTGCCAATTAGTGATGAGCCTAGTAAGTCACACACATACACAAGTTATCACCTAATTAAATATGATTTAGTTAATTAATTAAAGAGTTTAATTGATTAATTAAATAGGTTTGGTTTGCAATTAGTTTGCAAAGTCCCTAGCATGACTTGAAACCAAATATAGATTATTGGATGTATAATATAAGTTAAATTTATATTTAAAGTGTTTAAATATGAATTTAATTAATGAGAAATTAATTAATAGAGATTAATTAATTAATTTATATTTGATATAAATTAATTAGAAGAAGAAAAATAATTATTTTGGGTTGAGAACTCAAAATTAAGACACAGGGGCATTTTGGTCATTTTGCAGTGTGACACGTGGCACCATGAAATGGTGACACATGGCATAACACATAAGCTTGCCAAATATTTTTTAATCATGTAAGATGATTAAAATCAAGATTAAATATAGGTTTGACACTTGGCACAATGTGATTGGGTCACTTAAACCTAGAGCTAATCAAAGGGTGACATGTGGCAAGGGTTTAATGTGTTAACCTAGCTATTTAAGTGTTGTTATGAGAAAATAAAAAACAACCAGCAGCCACACTCCTTGGTCACGCCATTCTGTAGCCATCCCTCTATTCTTCTTCATCTCTCATCAATTCAAAGAGATTAGCCATCAATCTCTTGAATTAAGAACACTAGAAATTGTTTCTAGTGTCCTGTTTACATCTCTAATCTCTGAAAAGGCAGAACTTGAATTTCTAATTAATAGAAAAGGCTTTAAAAGCTGCTCAAGGGCTGCCATAGGTGTTCTTGGTGTGGACAAGCTAGAGGGACAACATCTGGTGTCCTGAAGACGAATCTTAAAGGCGAACCATATTTGCGATTGCATCAAGAGGTTAGTGTAATCGTTCTTGATTTAATCTAGGGTTCTAAAATTAATCTGATTAATTTTAAAATCTTAAATGGCAAATACAGATCCAAAAACATATTAAAAGAGTTTTAATATGTTGTTTATCATTAAAATCAAATAGATAAAAATAAATCTTGCATGGTGCATGTGACCCTAGGTGAAAATTTTTGAATTCAATGGTATAAACTTGTGTTTTTCACGCTTCTGTTCCTTCAATTGGTATCAGAGCAACTATATTTGCCATTTAGATTGTTGATTATATGATTTAATTGTGTGTTTGATCATGAGATCAAAAGTTCATTGCTGGTTGCAAAGTAAGGTGGCGGCATACTTGAAAAAATACCATCAATGGTGCGTATGGTTTGGCTTCCATGGGTGGTATAAGGTTTGGCTTTTAATTTTGCAATTGTTGTATGATCTAAGGCCTATTCTTTGACTAATTAAAGTGTTTAATTAGTAGTTTTTATCACACAATTAAATTATGATTCAAATCAAAAATTTTAAAAATTGTTTGAATGTGATTCAAATCTGAATGTTAAAAGTTGTTTGAATGTGATTCAAATCTGAATTTTTAAAGTTGTTTGAATCATATTTAAATCTGATTTTTTAAAATTGATTGAATAAAATTCAGATCTGATTTTTAAAAAAATGTTTGAATGTGATTCAAATCTGATTTTTTAAAAAATGTTTGAATGTGATTCAAATCTGAATTTTTAAAGTTGTTTGAATGAGATTCAAATATGAATTTTTAAATTTATTTGAATCATATTCAAATCTGGATTTTTAAGTTGAATATGAGATATTCAATTTAATTTAAGTATGTATGTTTTATTTAATTGTTAAATAGTGATATGCATGATGGATGATCATAGACTATAAAAGACCAATGTGATTGGATTTATTTCTTTTATGTTTCTTTGGGATTGTAAATTAATTAATTAATTTTAATTTATTTTGGGCATGTATTATTAAGTTTGTAATAATTTTTGGGTTGTAATTTCATTTATTTAAGTTCTTGTAAATTCGCCTTGGTATGCCAAGGATTACTATGTAATATTGGATTGCAAGAAGTTCAAGGAGGTCAAGAGCATTGGTGGGACCAGTGGGAGGAATTCAAGATCAAGTGTTGATTATGTACTCCTTCAGCAACTCTTGTAAAATGAATGAATGAAATGCACCTAGGAATGCCCTGATTCAATTCTTGGTGGCTCAGAATTGAATCCCTTAGAAAGTCCATGATCATACCATATTTACTGCTTATCCATGAATGCATGAGATGTATGGGAATGTATGCAATTATATGATATATGCATGCTAAATGGATAATGTGCAAAGTGAGACCTTAATAGTAATTAGAATGACCATAAAATCTTCCAAACAAATGATTAAGTTGGAAATGCTATAATTAAAGTAATTATAACATAGGCCCTCCATTGGGGCAATTATTTTAAGAAATTTTAAATAGTTGCATGAGATGCAATTAATTTAAGAGATTTCCTTAAGAATAATTGTTAAGCATGAGATGTTATAAATATGTAAATAGTTTGGTGGCCAATATTGGATGTACCTGAGGACATTAAAATTATTTGCATAATTACTGGCTCAATGGGATCAACTTAACTAATGCAAGATAAGTCAATAATGGATGTACCTGAGATTTTGAGCATTAGGGGCTAGGTAAAGGATTGAACCTCACAATGAGATGTGATGGGCAAGGAGTTGCTCACTTATAGTTTATTGTAATTCCAATAATGGATGTACCTGAGGTTGATCAATAGAATTATAAGAATTCAATCACCCACTAGAAATCCATCCAACTAGGATTTCCGTTTCCTACTTTGGAAGTGTAGGATTCGCTAAGTTAGTGGGAGGACCAATTTGATTAAAAGACCATAATCATTTTGGTTAATTACATGATACATTTACTAATTAATCTGGTTATTTTCTGCAGTTAATTTTCTGATAAAAATGAGCACAAAACAACCACCACTATCCAATATCCTTGCAAGCATACTTGATCACAATAGGTTGACTGGACCTAATCACATGCGATTGGCTAAGAAATTTGAAACTTGTCTGAACCTTGAACATATAGGATATGTTCTAGATTCAAATGTTCCTGGTCCCTTACCTCCAGAGGCCACACAAGAGGAACATGATACTTTGGACAAGTGGAAGGAGCATGATATGAGAGCTAAGTGTTACATGCTTGCTTCCATGAGTAATGAGTTACAGAAGCAACATGAGAACATGCAGAGTGCGAGTGAGATCCTCCTTCATCTACAAGAGTTGTATGGTGAGCACAACAGGAATGCTAGGTATGAGATATCTAGACAGCTATTCCGTATGAGGATGTCTGAGGGACAGAATGTTGGGGATCATGTCCACAAGATGATTCGGCTGATTGAGCAGTTGGAACATCTTGACTTCAATATGGATTTCCAACTACAGACGGATTTGATCCTTCAGTCCCTTCCTGAGTCTTTTGGGAATTTTGTGACAAATTTCCATATGACTAAACAGGAATGCACCTTAGCTGGTTTACTCAACATGCTGGTTATTGCCCAAAAGAATATGCCAGGCAATAAAGGAAAAGAGGTAGCTTTGGTTGCATCTTCTTCTGCTGGAAAGTCCAACAAGAAGAAGGGCAATAGGAAAAAGAAACCTCTGATTCCTGGTCCTTCCAAGAAAATAGCTAAATAGAAAAGGAAGACTAAAGCTGATGGAGGCAAAGGAAAGTGTTTCCACTGCCAACAAGATAGTGTTTCCATTGCCAGTAAGAAAGTGTTTCCACTGGCTAGAGTGTAGCAATCTAAATGAATGCAATACCATGGTGAAAACCAACTCAAGTTCAAAATATATTTGGCACTTAAGGTTATGTCATGTTGCAGAAGATAGGATTACAAAATTGGAGAAAATGGGGATTTTATCCTCATTGGACTCTGAGCCTACTCCAACTTGTGAATCTTGCCTTCAGGGCAAAATGACTAGATCACCCTTTGTTGGACAAGGGCTAAGAGCTGAAAATATTTTGGAGCTAATACATAGTGATGTATGTGGTCTATTTAAAGAAATGGCTAGAGGGGTTTTCATTATTTTATTACCTTTACTGATGATAAATCAAGGTTTGGGTATTTGTATTTGATGAAATACAAACATGAATCTTTTGAAAAGTTCAAAGAATTTAAATCTGAAGTAGAAAATCAAACAGGAAAGAATATTAAAGCTCTTCGATCAGATCGTGGAGGTGAATATTTGAGTACTGAATTTAATGAATACTTGAGAGAGCATGGCATTCTTTCTCGGTGACTCCTCCGAGGCATACGGTGAATGGTGTATCTGAAAGGAGAAATCGTACCCTATTGGATATGGTACGTAATATGATGAGCTATACTGATATGCAATTTTCTTTTGGTGATTTGCATTAGAATCAGCTTTGTATATTCTGAATAGGATTCCATCAAAATCAGTTTCTTCCACACCTTATGAGATATGGCATGGAAGAAAACCAAGTCTTAAGCATGTTAAGATTTGGGGTTGTCCAGCTTATATCAAAAAGTTGAACACTGATAAATTGGAGACCAAATCAGAAAAAGGTCGGTTTGTTGGATATCCAAAAGATAGTTTTGGATATTATTTTTGTTTGCCTACTTCACAAAAGGTTGTGATAAGTAGAGATGCCACATTTCTTGAACAAATAGTTTGTTCAAGAAGGAGGCAAAGGAAGGCAAATAGAGTTAGAATTGGAGAATTCTGACCAACCAACAGATCAGATGGATATAGATCCATCTAGTCAACCAATACCCATTGATGAAACATCTACAGCTGTTCCTCGTAGAACAACCAGGGTATCTCACCCACCAGTGAGATATGGTTTTCTTCATGAAGAAGAACAAGAGTTGTCTACTCATGAAGAAGTAGATCATGGAGATGATCCACTTACCTATGAAGAAGCTATATCAGATGTAGACTCTTCAAAATGGATTGAAGCTATGAAATCCGAGATTGATTCCATGTATAAGAATCAAGTTTGGGATCTTGTTGACCCACCTGAAGGTATTATACCTATAGGGAACAAATGGGTTTTCAAGAAGAAAATTGGTTCTGATGGAAAGGTAGAGACCTATAAGGCAAGGCTAGTAGCGAAAGGGTTTCGCCAAAGGCAAGGAATCGACTATGAGGAGACTTTCTACTTTGTTGCCATGCTTAAATCAATTAGGATTTTATTAGCAATAGCTGCATACTATGATTATGAGATTTGGCAGATGGATGTCAAAATAGCTTTTCTCAATGGATACATTGAAGAAAACATTTTCATGGAACAACCTAGGGGTTTTGAATCCCAAGATGGTTCCAAGGTATGCAAGCTAAAGCGATCCATTTATGGGTTGAAACAAGCTTCGAGGAGTTGGAACATCCGTTTTGATGAAGCCATTAAATCCTTTGGTTTTATAAAAAATGAGGATGAGCCATGTGTATATAAGAAGGTTAGTGACAGTGCTATCACTTTCCTTGTCTTATATGTGGATGACATACTGTTGATGGGTAATGGCACAGGTATATTGACGACTATAAAGGTATGGTTGTCAAATACATTCTCCATGAAAGACTTAGGGGAGGCAACCTATATTCTTGGGATTCGCATCTATAGAGATAGAGCGAAAAGAATAATTGATTTATCCCAAAGTCTATACTTGGAAAAGGTGTTAAAGAGGTTTAACATGTTTGATTCCAAGAGAGGATTGTTACCAGTGAGACATGGTATCCATCTTTCTAAAGAGATGTCTCCAAAAACACCTGAAGAAAGAGATAAGATGGCCAGGATTCCATATGCTTCGGCTATTGGAAGTTTAATGTATGCAATGTTGTGTACTAGGCCGGATATCGCATATGCTGTTAGTTTGACTAGCAGGTATCAATCCAATCCAGGTTTGGAACACTGGATAGCTGTCAAGAATATTCTTAAGTACTTGAGAAGAACCAAGGATTTATTCTTGATTTATAGAGGTGGAGACTTGCAATTGGATGGTTATACTGATTCTGATTTCCAATCAGATATCGATGATAGAAAGTCTACCTCTGGATATGTGTTCATTTGTAATAGAGGTGCGATCGGTTGGAAGAGTTCCAAGCGAGCACGCATTGCAGATTCCACTCTGAGTGAGTATATTGCTACATCAAATCTGCAAAGGAAATTTGTTTGGATAAAGAAGTTCGTGTGAGCGTGATAGTTCCTTCCATTGAGTCGTGATTCCATTATCTTTGTGACAATAATGGAGCGATCATCTGAGCTAAGGAACTAAGGTCTCACCCAAAATCCAAACACATAGAAAGGCACTACCATATTATCAGAGATATAGTTGGGCAAGGCGATATAGCCATGCAGAAAAATAACATCAGTTGAAAAATCCAGCTGATCCATTCACTAAGCCTACGTCACAGACTCAGTTAGACTGACATCTTGAGAAGATAGGTCTAAGATATTATAATGAATGGCTCTAGTGCTAGTGGGAGATTGTTAGTAGTATGCCCTAGAGCATATCATTTAGTATGTATCTTGTACATATTTTTATTAATAAAAGGCATTTCCACTTTTTCGTTCACATAATATATTTATGTGTAATAGAAAAGGTCCATTGATATTTTGTTAGAAATATTATTCTTAAGTTGTTAAGAATATGAGTGACAATATTTCTAGCACGAAGTATCATAAATAGGTTCACAATCGAGGATACTTCATAATAAGGACATGACTTATCCAGAAAGATTGTATTCATGTTTGTTCCTAAGTTATTTATATGAGATATAAATAAGATGGAATGGTGAGTCTCATGCCATATAACAAACATGATAGGCACTTATAAATGACAAGTAGGCCGAACCAGTGACACTTATGACAAGCACATGGAGTTTACTCTTGTCAATGTTTTGTCATAAATCATATCAGTGCATATAATCTTTAGACCTGAGATAGCACAGTTATCTTGTATATAGGTAGTTTGAGTTTGATACGACTTTCATTCTTGTTTTGTGTATGGGTATATGGGCATGTGTTGGCTCCTACTAGTTATATATGGAGGTAGGTGTTGATCAAGATGGAATATGTTCCTCTAAGTAAATAGAGATAAAATCCTATGTTCATTTAATTGTTCTTGATGTTTCAAGTTCTTGGCCAGGATAGATAGATTTATTCAGAAAAGAGTTTCTGATGAGAAAATCTTTTTAATCAAGAACTGGAATTAAAAGAGAACATAATATTCATAGCAAATGGAATTTGATATAAACCATGACTCCAGCTTGAGTTGGGATTTTGTAACAGAGAGATTCTAGTGCATGGTAACATATGATTATAGGTTCATTTAAGGTAAACCTTATTACTAATTGGGTGGCCATGGCATTCTATGCTAGGTGTTAACCATGGTCTATGAGGTTCATAAAATGATTTAGAGAAATCATTTATGGTAAGAAAGAGTTCTGATGATATTAAGAGTTGATATCATGTCTCATTGCCAATTAGTGATGAGCCTAGTAAGTCACACACATACACAAGTTATCACCTAATTAAATATGATTTAATTAATTAATTAAAGAGTTTAATTGATTAATTAAATAGGTTTGGTTTGCAATTAGTTTGCAAAGTCCCTAGCATGACTTGAAACCAAATATAGATTATTGGATGTATAATATAAGTTAAATTTATATTTAAAGTGTTTAAATATGAATTTAATTAATGAAAAATTAATTAATAGAGATTAATTAATTAATTTATATTTGATATAAATTAATTAGAAGAAGAAAAATAATTATTTTGGGTTGATAACTCAAAATTAAGACACAGGGGCATTTTGGTCATTTTGCAGTGTGACACGTGGCACCATGAGATGGTGACACATGGCATAACACATAAGCTTGCCAAATGTTTTTTAATCATGTAAGATGATTAAAATCAAGATTAAATATAGGTTTGACACTTGGCACAATGTGATTGGGTCACTTAAATCGAGAGCTAATCAAAGGGTGACATGTGGCAAGGGTTTAATGTGTTAACCTAGCTATTTATGTGTTGTTATGAGAAAATAAAATACAACCAGCAGCCACACTCCTTGATCACGCCATTTTGCAGCCCTCCCTCTATTCTTCTTCATCTCTCATCAATTCAAAGAGATTAGCCATCAATCTCTTGAATTAAGAACACTAGAAATTGTTTCTAGTGTCCTGTTTACATCTCTAATCTCTTAAAAGGTAGAACTTGAATTTCTAATTAATAGAAAAGGCTTTAGAAGTTGTTCAAGGGCTGCCATAGGTGTTCTTGGTGTGGACAAGCTAGAGGGTCAACATCTGGTGTCCTGAAGACGAATCTCAAAGGCGCAGACACGCTGCATTGCATCAAGAGGTTAGTGTAATCGTTCTTGATTTAATCTAGGGTTCTAAAATTAATCTGATTAATTTTAAAATCTTAAATGGCAAATACAGATCCAAAAACATATTAAAAGAGTTTTAATATGTTGTTTATCATTGAAATCAAATAGATAAAAATAAATCTTGCATGGTGCATGTGACCCTAGGTGAAAATTTTTTAATTCAATGGTATAAACTTGTGTTTTTCACGCTTCCGTTCCTTCAATGCATAGGTACTGGAGACTAAGAGCATGAGCCTAGTAGGCCTTAGATTGAAAATCAGATTTTTTATCTACATTCGTGTCCAGTGTCAGCTCATCCATGTAGTGTATTTTGGTAGGACCCACTAGGCCTATCGGTGATTTTGTATTTTGTAGTTAGATTTTCATTTTGTTATGTAACTTATAAACTTATGTAATTATTTGTAAATTTTGTAAATTAATGAAATTGAGCATCTCTTTATGAATGTGAGTCTGAATTTACTTATGCATGGAATGAATGAATGAAGACTTGAGCTTGAGATAAATGAGATGAAGCTTGAAATTATAAAAAGTTTATATGTCTGAAATTATTATTGAGCTTTTAAACAGGTGGGATTCACCAAAATTGTGAAAAATTTAGGGGAAACTCCGTCAGCTTGTTCGGTTAATAAATTGACTTAAATTAATAAAATAAAATGTCAATACTAGAAAATGTTATAAGATAAGTTAAGGCACTCTAGCACTGAGTGTGACATGCCTCGCTCGGTTACACTATAGAGAAGTAAGCAGTGTCATAATCTTTTACAAGATTTAATCTTTCTTCAAATGGAGTTAGAATTGGCTTGCATGCTTCCATGTTGAATTTTTTCAAAACATCTTGTGCATATTTCCTTTTAGAGATAAATATGCCTTCATTTGTTTACTTCACCTTAATACCAAGAAAGTAAGAAATCAAGCCCATATCTGTCATCTCAAACTAAGCAATCATCGCCTGAATTCTGAATAAATCTTTGAATTATTGCCAGTGAAGATTAAGTCATACATATACAGATAGACAATGGAAATATCTCCATTCTTGTTGGTCTTGAAGTACAATGTATGCTCATACAGGCAGTTGTGAAAACCATGATTAAGAAAATAAGAGTCAATACAAGGATACCATACCCTTGGTGTTTTTTTGAGACCATATAGAGCTTTTCTCAGGCAATAAACTTTATCTTCTTCACCCTTCGTTATATAGCTTGGTGGTTGTTTAATGTAAACTTCTTCTCCAAGTACACTACATCCATTTGGTATATTTTCCAATGGTTTTGA